>NC_089524.1:2494845-2792345 GCF_963924715.1 Thunnus thynnus | reverse complement strand
GAGAGAGAGAGAGAGAGAGGAGTCAGCCAAGAAAAAGGAAAACATTAATAAACTTGCCCTAGAGAAATATAATAACCTGTGATTATTTGCTCAGCTAGAATAACTCTGCGGATCATATTTTTCTGTTTTAAATCCGGACTACAATTTCCTGCTGGCTACATCGACCGATCCCTCACACAGAGAGAGAAGAGCTGAAGAGACAGAGAGACAGAAAAAAAAAAGTCATTATGAAACCGTTCAAACAGGCCAAAATAAACTACAGACGCAACTCGTTTTAGCTTAATGGATTTTAGCCTAACTGACACTCACCACAGATGGGTGGTCCTTTAGCCAGCTCGCCCACAGAGACATTAATAGAGATATATTTTTATCCCTGGCACAGTCTTTACTGACATTATGTTGCAGAGGCCTGTTGAGATCTGCTAAACATGTAACTCTTATTTTAATGTGTTTTATGGAGTTTACGAGGCTGTAAAAGAAAACACACACCCAGAGTAATCTCCAGAAACATTTCAGATGTTCAGAAACAACTGTGGGCGTGTGAGTAGAGTGCAGCATGAATAAAAATAAAGTCACAGCTTATACAAATCATACATAAATAAAGTACATCCAGAGTCGCTGTAACCTCTTCTACACGTTAAACGCTGCTGCCCTCTGCTGGAGGCTTTGCGTCGCCTCAACTGCAGGTTTGTGTTTGTGTTAAAAGGAGTCATGGATCAGGTTATCAGGATTATTTTTGGATCCTCATCCTGAACATGATCACACCCCCCCCCCAGCATGTGAATTTAGTTTAGATTACTCTAATAAATTATTAATTAATCAGGATAAAACTGCGGTATAAATAATTTGACAGTTGATTTATCATTTAAAACACTAAAATCAGATTCTTGACAGTGAGGATTTGCTTGTTTTTTTTAATCACTGTATACTTTAAATGTTGGCCGATGCAACAATTTCATAGCCTATACAATAATCAGAATAATAACCAACAGATTAACTGACAACTGCAGCTCCAGAGTTTAGATTCAGTCTATAAAAAACTTATTTAAAGAGAGAATTTTTTCAAAAAGCAGTAACCCAAAGTTATAAAGTCTTTGGTGTTTTTGAAATACTGGAAAACAGCTCAAGCTCCAGATCTGAAAGACTGTTTATATACAAAATATCTGTGCTTAACAGATTAAAAGGCAGATAAGAAGATGTTTTTTTGGTCTCATGTGAAGATTAATGCCTGTTTAGACTTTAAGGCATAAATCTTCTGGTCTTCTTCTACATTAAGGTGCTTTGTACAAACCTTTTCTTTTACAAAACAAATATAAACTGAAATTCCCAACAAGAAATAACAACAAAACTCTCATAAATACAAAAGAAGCTGCAGAATGATTCCTGCTGTAATTCCTTCTACAGCCAGCAGGGGTCAGAGTTGAACACAAGGATACACACAGAGTGATGATGCACACTCACACTGCAGAGCAGGATTCATCTGGACCACAGTCATACCGGGGTCAACGCTGCACCGAGCTACATCACGACCCGTCACACTCACAACCAAACAAACACATACACGGCTGTACACAAACGAAAAAGTACACACCGCACAAACTGCCATTTCTGCTCCATTTCCTCCGCTCAGCAGCGGGCAAACAAACGTGTGTGTGTGCGTGCATTGTGTGTGTGTGTGTGTGTGTGTGTGTGCGTGCATTGTGTGTGTGTGTGTGTGTGTGTAAAAGCCTGAGTCATCGTCGGTCTGCCTCCCTGCTCTCGGCTGGCAGAGGTTTCAGTCTAACAGACGGCATCGATATGGAGCCAGACTGACTCACAGTGAGTCTGCAGATTATCAGACAATCTGACGACGTTTATTAACCGTATCGACCCGAATATCAATCGATATTTTATATTCTGGAAGAAAAAGTGGAGGTCGTCTTCTATTAAGCTCCTACAGAGAGTGTTGCTATGGTAGCGAGTTTCTCTTCTTCTTTCTGTTTATAGTGAGTCTGGTCGGAGCGTCTGGAGGTTCATGTAATGTGTTTTTCTGCTGCAGGGGGAAATAAATTCATGACAAACTAGAAAAACGAGTCCAAAGAGTCTTCTGATGTCTTTACTGCAGAAGCTGATCGGAGTCCAAATAATCTGTCAAAATGGCTCTAAAAGTCACACTGAAATACTAAAATAACGTCCAAGAACGTGACGGGAGAGAGCGTGAGTGTGTGACTGAGGGGGGGTGAGGGGTCGTCTTATATTCGGGTCAATACGGTTATTTATTAGAAGACCAAACATATTTAAGTGCAATACTTAAATTATGCAGCACAGTGTCGGTCGTGAGGTGAATAACGTTTGTACTGACCAGTCCGGTGAGAGATGGAGCAGACTGTCCCAGCGTCTGGCTCCTCATGCGGACCAGGTTGTTTTCTCCTCCTCCTCCTCCTGCAGACGCTCCTCCGGTGGCCCCGAGTCCTCCGAAGCCTCCGGAGGGCCCCTGCCAGGCCAGCTGACTCACTCCGGTGTGCAGACTGCTGGATAGAGGCAGCAGCTGCTTACCTGAGGGAGGAAGAGAGACAGAAGAGAGTCAACTCAAACCCAAACAACCTGCTTTTTAAATCTTCACATGTAGCTGCAGCTCGACCGACAGAATCACCTGCGGACCTGCGGTTTAATGACTCATCAGCAGATCTGATTCAGACGTTCTGGGTCTAAAACCCCGAAGAACTGGAGGACGTTAAACTGTCTCAGTGCTCATATTAATCATTTCCTCAAGAGAGGAAGAAAAACATCTTCCTGTCTGTGATGCTGTTTCACCTGAGATAACATTATCATAGAGCTGGGTGATATAGCTGAAAAATGTATCATAAAATGTTTCCTTTCAGTTGACATTGATAATTATTGATCATTTGTAATGACCTATTTTTAATAAAGAGCACACAGGTAATCATTTTAATGTTAACACAACATTGCTTTATCAAACATTTCGTCACCGTCTGCACTTATTTTCTCTCTGCACGCTGTTTCTGTTGTTGTGTCACATGTCGACAACCGAACAACACGCCTGTTAAATGATCAGCTGTTTGCATGTCACTCGTATTACGCTCTATTATCAATGGATATGATTGGCTTTCATGGCGGTTTGCATTTAATACATTTATCAAAGTATTTTCTTATTGCTATTGACAAATTGTCGCTATCATTTTATCACCCAGGTCTATATTATCATAGTGATTATTCTGCATATTATGAAACATGGCAGATTGGTGCAGGATTAAAAGCACAAGAGACGACCTCTGCAGTTGTCAGGAAACAATGGACGACCTCCGGTGACACCGGCGCTGTATGAATGGAGGTTAACACAACTAAACTGATGAGTCATCTGTTCAGACTGTTTACATCCTGTCACTTACAGCAGTTACTAAACCATCTTCTGTTCTCTTCTGGAATTACTGCTGTGAAAAAAATAATTACAAGAAAATATTTATTAACAAACAAGGTAAATTAAGTTTATTTTAAAGGGCCAGTGTGTAGGATTTAGTGGCATCTAGCATCCCGTCATCCTCTCCTTCTAAGCATGTAGGAGAACCTACAGTGGCTGCGAAAAACGCAAAAGGTCCTCTCTAGATCCAGTGTTTGGTTTGTCCGTTCTGGGCTACTGTAGAAACATGGCGGGCTCCGTGGGAGAGGACCTGCTCCCTCTGTAGATATAAAGGCTCATTCTAACCCGGGGATTCCACCGGGCCCGTGTGCACCGCGTTCCGGCTCCGTCCTCTGCACAGCGCCCGATTCCACCGGGAGCGTGTCAGAAGCGGAGCGTCTTCACTGCGGGGAAGCCATCCACCGTTTAAAGTCAGTTGCACTCCTACTACAGTAATTACAGCAGCCTAGTCAAAGCTGATAAAGTGCCTTAAAGCTATTGTAATTACTGCAGTAGCAGGGCAGCTAAACTGCCAAATTTTGTTAACTTGATTTTTGTGCTTCTGCTATGGTTAAGTAGGCTACGTAGTTAAATGGTTTCTTTATTCGTCTGTTTTAATTGTGTTTATTGTTGATAAACGACCAGGAGTCTGCACGGGGTGTTTTATTTTGAAAATTGAGCGGATGCTCAATACTGTTTCTTTGTCTGACTTCCTGCCCAGCTCCATCTGCTCTGTGCTGCTTGACGCGACCTCCTTAAAAAAACAAACAAGGCGTCTATCTTTAGTGCAGCGGAGCGGAGAGCCGCTTCTGGGACGCTTCTGAAACGCGCCGCGTGCGCCCGGTGGAATCAGATACATTGACTAGAGTGGCCGCGATCAGCTCCCGCAGCCGCGTCGGAGCCAGAACTGTGGAATTTAGGAATAAGGTAACGAAAACACAACGATTCTTATTTTCAGGTGATTATACACTAATTAAAACATATTTATGAGTATTATATTCCATTTCTGCACCTAAATCCTACACACTGGTCCTTCAAAATAAAGCGTAATGCTTCTCAGTGAACACGTGTCTATCTAGATATAAACTAGACTTGGATACTTTGTGTGATATTTGCGGAAGATGTGATGAGACTTTGGTTTTTGGGAGGCATCTTTTATAAAATATTTGGACTGAAATGATTAAATTCCCACAAAGAAGAAATCCTGTTTTTGAGTTTAGAGAAACACTTTGCAGCAGAAAAGGTTTATGAGGATTATGTTTCAAACACTGATATTTTATACACAATGATTTTAGGAAACTGTTACATACACACCAACAAACTTCATTGTATTCAAAGCTAATTTTCATATAAATCTGGGTACCATGAAACTTCATCAGAACTGCAAGGCCATAAAAACCGTGTGTGTATGTATAAAACTGTCTTCTCTTTGTGAGGTCTGCTTTGGACGGCTGTTATTCTGTTTTCTCTGTATCCTTATTGTAAAATCCATTTTGTATATTCAAGGATTTATACCATGTCAGGGTCAAAGACTTAGCAGCTGCTGACTGCTGTGATCTGCCTCTATGATGCAGCTTCATAAGTCTCAATTGTGCTCGAGTTGAATGAAGAAAAGTAAAGAAACTGAGCTCCAGCAGCAGCAACTACTGTAAAATCCTTGAAATATTAATACATGTGACATGTTTTAGGGCTTTTGTTGGGGGAAAAATGTGAGATTTCTTAGAATTAAGTCATAATATCTTGAGAAAACGGACCTAATGTACACTGTGATTGTATGAGAAAAAAAAAACATAAAATTATGAGACTAGATTTGTACTTTCACAAACTCTTCACATTACAAGAATACATTTGCAATTTTACAAAAAAATGTAAAAATCGATTGTAATGTACATGAAGGTTTGAATATTCTGTCAAAAAAATGAAACATTTTTCTCAAAATACTACGACTTAGTCTCATCATATTATGACTTTTCTCAATAAACATTATGCTCTTAATATTTGGATTTTTATCTTAAAACTACAATTTTATCTGATAAAATTATGACTTTTTGTCATAATTTGTAAAAAATTACAACTTTATACTCCTAATATTGTGACTTCTTGTGTGAACAGTACAATTTTTTACTTAAAATATTGCAACATTATTCTCTAAATCTAAGATATTTTACAAGAATTACAAGAATACATTTGCAATTTTACAAAAAACATAATATTTAAAAAACTATTAATTGTAATGTACAGACAGGTTTGTTTATCTGAATATTCTGTCAAAAATTTTACTAAAAATACTACCACTTAGTCTCATTATATTATGACTTTTCTAAAAAAAAAGGAACATTATGCTCTTAATATTCGGATTTTTATAAAACTACAATGTTATCTAATAAAATTATGACTTTTGTCATAATTTGTAAAAAATTACAACTTTATACTTTTTGTGTGAACGGTACAACTTTTTACCTAAAATATTGCAACATTATTCCTGAAATCAAGTTGTGGAAATTAACATTCTTTAACAGTAAAAAACTTTATTTGTTCTCAACAATTAAACATCTTGTGCAGTGAGAAAAATTTCAATTTGCCCATATTAGAGATGAAAACTATGAATCATGACATCTTAAATTGAGTAACGTGTCCTGATTCGATTATACATCAAGAAGTAGGGAGCTCATTGTGTGTGTGTGTGTGTGTGTGTGTGTGTGTTACCGGTCATGGCCATGCTGCTGCGACGGGCGCGGCTCTCATCTTGGCTCAGCTGTCGGTGCAGTTTGGATTTAGTGGCGGCGGTGGCGGCGGGCGACAGGTCGGGGTTACTCAACTTCCTGAAGAGGAGAGGAGGAGGAGCCGCAAACTCCTTCTGTAGAGAGATGAAGATGCAGAAGACTCGTTAGACTCAAATATAAAGTGTCAAATCATATTTCAACACTTCATGGACACACTGATCTTCCTTCATCAATGAGGTTTTACTAAATGTTACATCAAAACACTCAAAAATGTGGCAGTTTCACAGAAGACAGTAGTGATGAAGCACAATTTGATCACTTTGTGATAGTAATTTAATAAAGGGAGGATGTGGTCTAACATGACTCAGCATTTCCTGTATCAGGTACAATAATAATATATATAATTACTGCTGAAACAAGGTAAATGAATATCTTTGGGTTTTAGATTCCTGGTTAGACGAAACAAAATGCTGAAGACGTCACTTTTTCACTATTTTAGGATGTTTTATTGCCAATTAAGCAATAAAATAATTGTCAGACTAATCAATAATGAAAGCAATCAGTAGTCATAATGCTGAAGAATCAGTTAATGTGAGGATATCCCACTCAGCAAACACTCACTTACTTATTTTACATTAATCAGTGTCTTATTAACTGCTTTCCATCTGAATTTAGTGCAAATTTTAAACCAAATTTCCTGAAAATCGATAGAAGAAAATTCAAATAACAGCGTGTTTCCATCCACTGCAGCTTTGTGAATATTTGGAATTATTTTTTCAGTCGGGAACATTAAACCATCGCAGAAGAAGCAGCAGGATGACGACGAAACAAACATCAAATGGTGAAAAACATACTTAACATGTTTGTTTCAAGCATTAATTTGAGGAGCGTTAAAGCCTCATGAACACAAATTTCTGTTTTGGTTATTAAAACAGTTTGTTTATTTCACATAAGAGATTGTCTGATTAAATCACACCAACACAGTCCTGCTGAAGCTGATTAGCTGTTTTTGATTAATAAACTCTTACTGAAGGATGTTTTATTCATAGCTTTAAATTAGATTTCTGCTTATTTACTCATGAATATTTATTGTTGTACAAAAAATACTTTGGATTTTAGTCCTACACCTTGTTACTTAAAGGTGCTCTGTGGAGTTTCTGACCTTCAGCAGCACTATGGAGCAGGTTTTTATGAAGGATTTTTGTTCATCTTGTGCACAAGGATGCACATGCATGCACGCAGGTGATGTGATACACAGTCCAGCAGATAGTTTCACACTATTCCACTGATCTACAGGTGGCTGTAATGTGCAGCAATGTGCCAGTAAAGGCAGTGAACATGGATGTAAACAATGCATGCAAAAAAAAAAAATCAGCATTGCAAATGTTTTATGAGGAAGGAAATACACTGAACGCTTTTGTTAGAGCTCGAGGACAAACACAATGTGCTTTTGTGAGGTAAACTGTATAAAAATAGCTTCTTTTTGTTTAAAAGAAAACTCCATAGAGCACCTTTAAGTATTATTTTAAACAGCTCCTCAATACTCCAATTAAATAGACAGATTCTTGTAATCTCTTTTTTTTTTTTAAATTAAAAACACAAAGAATCAGCTCTGCTAAAACTGTATAAAATAAAAACGTACTGGTTGTCCTAAAAACTGGATAAAAATCCCAGAATCTTTAGTCAGACTGTGCAGTGAGAGCAGGCTGAGAGCCAAAACAAAGTCATAAAACACAGCACTAACCACATGCTGACACCACATCTCTTTCTCACATGGCCACAACACACACACCCACACACACACACACACACACAGGCTAATAGTAAAACCCACACACACACTTGTCTGAACAGAAACACACACACCTGTTTTTCTCAGTTAGCAGGGTTAAGAGGCACTAACACTCACACTTTCAGCCTCCGACTGACTCTTTCACCAAGCAGCTGCGGAGCGAGCGGAGCTGATGTTTAACGCAGTTTGTCAGAGTTTTAAAGAAAAAGTTTCCTCTGGACTTCCTCGATATGCTCGAACTCTCCTCAGAGACACTCCAGAGCAAATACAGTACAGCCAACACACACACACACACACACACACACACACACATGCAGAAAGTCTGCTTGTGGGGATTCTGGTTCAATTTTGGAAACATCAGCTGTTGCTATGGAAACAAAGCCTGCCTGGGCTAATATTCTCTCCTCCGTTGCCGGTGGACCAGCCCTTTTGACGAGACTTTTCCAGAAACATCTGGACTGCCCACGTAAACACACACACACACACACACACACAAGACTCAGCTAACAGATGGTTGCACATATGAAAGAGCTTTAGTGAAAGCTTCCGTTAACTCGACGCCAGTAAAAAAAAAACCCCGAACCAACCGCTCCCCCCTTAAAAAACTAGTAAAACACAGATAAACAGCTTTAAACTTTAAACCTGCATCCATTAACTAACTCGGGCTGAAGTAAACCAGCTGCAACAGGCGGCCGGCTTCAGCATCATGTTAACATATGACACTAAAAGGACATGTGTTGATTCACATCATATCGGAGCGTCACGCTCACTGAGCCAGACGACAGTTTCACACTTCATCTGTTGTCATGACGGCCAGAATTCACTCTGAGGGCATTTATTCTTTTTTTTAATTTATACTTTATGCATTTTATTGGATTTTCAGCTCTGGACACAGTTCTCTAGAGACACTCAGACATGCAGTATATATATACATATATATATATACTATCTTCCATGTTCAGCATCAGGTTTCATGTAGTTTTTCCTAATTCTTGTCAAACGTATTTCCTGCTTTAACTCGGTCTGTTTTTCCATTGAATATGTTTCCCAATGATCTCGAACCGCTGCTCTTTCCCCTCAGAGCTTCGCGCGCTACACAGTTTCCTTGTTACAGCTTTTTGCCGCCTGTTACAAGCAACATTTTTCCAGGTATCCGTCTCTTCTTTGTGCAGAACAGGAACATCACAGCACAGTTGTTCAGAACAGCTGTCTAATAGTTGTATTTACATCATCCCCAGAAGCTATTTAGCTTAGTGCAACCAAACTCTCTCCATACTTGAGTGAGTGAGTCAGTGCTGATACACACTGTGCTGTACATATTTTGTACCATTCTTTATCTAAAATGTAAATATTTAGCTTTGACTCCCGTTTGGTTTTTTTATGTATAACCGTAGAAGGTAGAAGACTCTGCACTTCTTCTACACTGCAATATCCACATTTTCTCCTGGAAAATCCTTTAAGTCCTGCTCAAAGGTTTAATACAAGAAGACATATTAAAAGGGATAAATATCTCAGTAAAAGTTACATAATTCTGCCTTTGTCCAAAGCCCCAAAACCCAAAACACAAGGGCTCATTGTCAGAGACGCTCAGACAGTAAAATATGTTTTAAACCTGCAGTGCAGAACTTTTACATATAAATGAACATCTGTTACATTCAAACCTTTGATAAACGAGTTCACACGCTGATGCTGATTAACCCACCAGATAAATCTGTGTGTATCTTACAGTAAACAGAGTTTTTAATCTGGTGTCTGGTTTGACGTTACTGCGCTGGACGGATGAACGCATACTGAGCATGCTCCATGAACAGAGCATGACCACAGTTTTGTTTTTATTGCAGCTTGCTTGGAAATATTAACTTGGACAAGTATGATACACTCAGCACTGATAAGTAGTGTTTAATTAATGGCCAGCCTGAATCCATATCTACATTTGGACATTTTTAATGTTTGTGTGCTGCTGCTGAAAAGGATCATGGGACAGAAATGCTGTAAAATAAGCAGAAAAATCTAAAAATATCATTTAAGCATGTGAGCAGAGCAGAAGAAGCATTTCTACCTGTCCAACATGAGGCTGCCTGTCATGTATTATTGCATTGTTATTGATTGACAGCTCAGGTTGCTATAGTGCAGCTTATGATGGGATGTCTCCTGGGAAAGAAGCTGCAGCACATTGAATATATTTGAATGCATCGTCACAGTGTGTCTTCCTCCTTCTGCACCTCCGTGTTTAAGCAGCAGGTGGCAGGAGGACAGTAACCCACCAGACTGAGTCTTATTACCAGCAATCTGCTGATCTGAGCGTCTTTGGACAGATTGAAAAACGAAATGTACTAACATGGAAGGTCAGCCATGAGGTCAGCGTATGTTTGCGCTGGACTGTGATGTATCACAGCTGTCACCGAAACAGGCACACGCAGCGACTTCACAAGACTTCTGCTGTCAAAACACTCACACAACAACTCAGAATATAAAAGCAGTGAAGTGACGCTGATGTAAATATTATCTCGATACACTTCACACCTCCTCACGCTCAATACGACACCTTTTTTCTCAAACAAATTCACATGCAAACATCCTCTAAGGTCAACAAAGACAGATAAGAAGACGCATGAAGTCAAGCAGACAGCTGTGACTGCAGCAGGTAACCTTCATCTGCAGAGAGCAAACAAACTCCTCCCGTCTGACAAAAGTCTGCGGCGTGAACTTCACAGAGCCGACGTGGTTACTGTTTTGCAGGGAGGGCGGCGAGGAGGAGCGGGGTGTGTTTTGTTTTCACTGCAGTGCAACATTTGATCCACAGAACTGGGTCCAGTTAAAGGTGCAGTGTGTAGAATTTAGTAACGTCTAAATGGACCTTAGAATGAGGGAGTCCTCTTCCACGGAGGCCGCCATGTTGCACCGCCATGTTTCTATGGTAGCCCAGAACGAACAAACGAATAAACACTGGCTCTAGAGAGGGTCTTTCATGTTTCATGGCCACCGTAGGTACGTGGAAGGAGAAGGTGAGGAGGCTGTACTTGCTGCAGCTGCATCTTTTTTCAAATACCTGGCCGTAAAACACCTCACACCTCTGTTATTATTTCACTTTTCTCTCCTTTTCTGAACACCTGACTTTTGACAACTGGACATTTTGAGAGTTTACTGGAAAAGAACTTAAAGGGCAGGTTCAAATGAACAGTGAGACCTGTTTTTTCTTGCTGTAATCATTCCTCCTGTTCATACTGACTATTAGAAGATCCCTTCATAATGCATTTACAATGGAAGTGATGGAGGACAAAATCCACAGTCCTCCTTCTTTACAAAAATGTATTTACAATTTTACAACTTTACAAAAAAGTAAAGTACATGAAGAAGTCTTTATTAAAAAGGTTTTGGTTAGAAATAAGACAAAAGCACGTTGGCCGCACATCAGCCTTCCTAAGGGTCTGTTAGAAGGTTAATTTGATTATTAATTATTATTATTATTATCTTGTATTTCAGAGGCTGTTTAGAGCTAAATTACACATTTTTTCAGCAATTTTAATTCTTGGTGCTACATTTTTTATGGTTACACCATTTAGATAATTTTGCCCTTATTCTCTCAATATTCTCTAAAAACTTAATAAAAATCAGGATTCATTTCAAGATCGGGGCCCAAAGAAAAAGATATCTTAAAGTAAATTATAACATTATTATGACATTTTCACATTTTTAAACCTCTCCAGAACTTTGAATTTTCAGTCATTTTGCGGTAAAGTCTATTAAACAGTTAACTGGGAGAGGAAATGGATTTAAAGAATCCACTCGACAAAGATGATGAGATGAGATGAAACTCAATAAAGTGCTCAACACAGAATGACAGCAATTCAGTTTCACTTTGTTGTAAAAATCAGGCTACATCAACGTTGACAAAAGGATTTTTAACAGAATGATTTGAAAGTTAATCTGGAAAACAAAAGCAAACAAACAAAATACATGATTAATGGATAGAAAATCAAATAAACATCCAGTGTTTATGTTTCTTCAGTGACACTGAAAAGGAAGTAAAACTAGTTCTTCATGATCTTCTTCTTCTTTCGTCTTGTTTCAGACCCTCCCCCCCCCCCCCCCAACGTCTCGTCTTCCAGCTTCCCTCTAGACTCGTCTTCCTGCTGCATCACATGTGGGCCGACATTCAGACAGTCGTGCCACATTTTAAATATAACACGCACATCTACGATCCATCACATCTGTCACAAACACATCAGCCTGAAAAAACCACCGAGCTCCCAGATGGGGCTCAAACGCTGAGATGCTCTTTCACAAAAAAAAAAAAAAAAAATCGCTTAACTGACGCAGAGCTCCGCCACCGAGAAGCGTCTGCTGTCGTTTGGTGCAGGTTAAAACTGTTTAACTCTGCTGCAGACAGACAGACAGACAGGCAGGCAGACAGGCAGCTGTGCTACTCAGCAGATCAGTCACATAATTTGACTGCAGCTCCGGCCCACGCAGCAAAAAAAAAAAAAAAAAAAAAAGAGCCTCAATCAATCTTGTGTATTGTTTTTCTGGCAGCAAAAGAAGATGACGACGATCCAAAACGTGATTTAAAAACTCTCTTGGCTCCAGAGCGCGGGGTCGACTGTTGACTCAACGAGCTGACGACTTAAGAAATACAGAGAAAAATGACGCCCGTTGGCCCTGCGATTGAATTTTAATGCAGCTGATGCAAAAAAGCTCACAAGCTCAGGGAGATAGATGTGTTCGGCATTACGCAGCAAAGTGCAGCATGCAGGGGAATAAGGATTAAAAACAGTCAGTGTGTTGTTCCGGGTGTGTACATGTGTGAGGAAATGACCACAAGTCGGGTTGTTTTGTACAAACTCTTCTTCTATGTGTGTGTGTGTGTGTGTGTGTGTGTGTGTGTGTGTGTGTGTGTGTGTGGAGGTCGACCACAGGAGAAGTGTTAAAGTGTTGCCTCAGCATCACAACAGACCACAGTGGAAGCCTGATTTCAACATTCAGCAGCTTTTTTTTTTTCTTCACTTTCTCTCTGTGAAAGAATATTTTCAGCTGTTCATCGCCACCAGAGGACCCGCTTCACTGTAACTGCCTGTAATTTTATCTTTTTGTCTATAAAATGTCAGAAATTAGTGAAAAACGACTGTTATAAGTTTCCAGATGTTTTTGTCCGACATGTACGACAAAAAAAAAAAAGCATCAGATCTTCTCATTATAGAAGCTGAAACCTACAAATGTTTGTCCTTTTTGCTTGAAAAAATACTAAAACAATTCATTTTCTGTCAACTAATCATAACAGCTCTACATGCTATGACATATACAATTAATCAATTATCAAAACTGTTGCCGATTAATTTCTGGTTGATCAACTAGTCGACTAATTGTTGCAGGTGTAGTGAGTACAGTGTTATGACCAAAACAACAGCATGTTTGAACCTGTAAACAACAAATAATAGTATATAAAAGTATATTTTAGCTCACTGGTCACCATTTTCAATATTTTGCTAGATGGTTTCTAGTTTCCATTAATGAATGAGAGGAATAAAATGTTATTTTCTGATTGTTTCATGGTGGTTACAAATAAACATGTCCACATCCGGCACCTCCACACGACCCTGCGGAGGTGTGCTGCAACACCTTATAATGGCGCCGCAGCCGCTAAATACACATCATACGTGTGTTTTGGGAGAAAGGTAAAAAGAAAACAGAATTACTATAGTTTAAAATGTTTTTCTCATATGTTTTCATGTATGAAAAGGCCATTCTGATTACTATAAGCAAATTATTTAAACAGCATTTCTATAGGAATGATTCTGTCCCTTTTTGATCCATATAAGCGGTTGATCACTGTACTAAGAGAATCTAACTGTAGAAATTCACACCTTTGCTGGTTATGTGTGAACCACAGTGAATTATTTCTCAAGCTTATTTTTTTTCTTGATATTACTGACATACATTACTGCCATGTGGGCGCGTACTTATAAAGACTGTTTTGAAATATGTCAAATCTAGAAAACTTTGTACAACATTCATGACTGCTTGTTGTTTGTCTTCTGGGATTATTTTCCATCCACACAGTTCAAACTGTTCCTCTGGTTATTGGATTTCAGCTCTATGCAAAGACAGTAAATGATGTATATGTGCCAAATGTAATTTGCACTCTGGTGACATGATCAGTTGTTCCTTCAGGCCCCCTGATGTCTCAACCGCCCTCCCGCCTCAGCAGACTGAAGGGACATCACGTTCTTACAACACTGTTTACAGTCCAAACTTCCTCCCTGAACACATCAGATCAGCACGTCTCCAAAATCTCAATTGTCTCAATCTCAGAGGTTTGCTCTTACTAACAAAACTACTTACTTTACTATTTCAGTCTTATCAGAGTTATAGGTAGTTTAACTAATATTAATCCTTTAATAATCAAGAGTTCTTCAGGCAAATATACATTTTTATACACTTCTGCGGTTCTTTATGTAATCGTATGTCAGGGCTGGGTGACTGCGGTCTTCTATGTACTTTTTATTGTGGGCACATAAATCTATTTAACGAGCAGAGTGTGTCTCTCTCGTCACTCTTTCATGTGTCTTGAATGTACACCAAAGAGAACAAAATGATCTGAACTGTTGCTGCTGTTTAGCCTCCAGCAGATGAACAGTACAGTCTGTACCTGCTGTTCCACCCTGAACCTCCAAGGTCAAAGAGCTGAAACTACCTGAGCAAACAAAGAATAACATAAACCCATCACCTGTTCTGCTGAAAGTCCTGCAGACATGAGCTCGTGTGTAACTTTTACACCAACATTGACAAGAAGTCCTAAATGTTCTATAGATGGTATTATAACTACTGAGCTTGCATGTCAATAGATAGCTACGCAAATGTGTGTCAGATGGTTGAAAGCTCCAGAAAAAGCTAGTTAAAGGACCTTGAGCTTGTCAGACATGTTTGTTTTGATGTCTTATTGACATTCAGAAGTTACACCTGCGTTAACTGAAGTTTTGTCCACTTGGGGGCAGCAGCAACAACATGACATACCATCACTTTTTAAGTTAATATGTTGAACTTGTTAGCAAACAGTTGTTTATTTCCACATCCAGCAGTTACGCAGCAACATTATCATTCATGTGGAGTCGTGTTTCTGTCAACCTGGTGAATGTAAGTCCAATATTCACTCTCTTTTAGCTCTGTTTTTACTCTCTACCAACTCCTGAGGGAAATATCTGGCTCTTTAGCTGCTAAATGCTCCACTATGTTCACCAGCTAGTCTACAGCTAACTGTGTCTGTTTGCCGTTTGGTGCTGAGCAGGTAGTGTACAGCGGCTTTTTACAGCTTTTTCTATGAAAACAGCTGCGTGCTGCAGCCCAAAACGACACAATGAGAGCGCTGAGAGTGAAGCAAAACAGTAAAGCTGCAGCCAGACAGTTAAACAATGAGATGAAACTCAATATAAAAGCTCCGTAAAGCCGAGAGGAGCTGCAGGTTCATCACTACGAGAGACGCCTCATTGTTACTATAAAAGCCACAAGTCAGTGATGACACCCATCCCTCAGGGAGTCAAAAGTTCTGGGAAATGTAAAGACAGACTGTTGACGTCGGGGTCGAGCATGTGCGGCGGCGCTGTCGGAGGTGAACAGGTTAAACAGTCCGCCGCAGGTCGCCGAGCAAACAGAGAGAATTCAGCCTGTTACATCATGAGATTAATCACATGTGTGTCTGAGCGGGATTACATTGCATCATACCTGCTTCCGGTCTGTCAGTAGGGGCATGTGCTGTACTGCTGCGTCAGACCTCTGTGAATATATGTGTGTGTGTGTGTGTGTGAATATATGGCTGTTAATCAAGAGTTGATACTGGTGCTGATGTGTTCCAGCTGTGCTCGAGCTGGAACAAGGTGGCTCGGGGGGGGGGGGGGGGGGGAAGAAATATGACAGAAAGAGAAAAATTGGAGAAAGGGAAGCAGGAAAAAAAAAAAAAAGAGAAAAAGTGTCTAACAGATGGATGTGAATGATGGAGGGAGATGCAGGGAATGAAGGGAGGACTGTGAAGTGAGCCAGAACAAATGCTGCCTGCCTCTCCTCAGCTGCGGTTTCATGAAAAAAACAAAAAAAAAAAGTGCTCGTCCACACGCAAGAACTCTGAAAACAAGAAAAAGGCAAAAAAATAACAATCCACAGTCCCTACATAACACCACCGGGGAACAATGTGATTTTATGAGCTAAAAAATGCCAGAATCAAGAGGCTAAATGGAGGGAAAATCATTCGACTACTGACATGAAAGAGCTGTGAGGAATGTTGTAGTGAACGACCACATATCAAACTCGAGTCATCTAAAGAAAACACGGCTTCAGAATGCGCCGGGCTCCCGGTATTATACATGTTAAGTGTGTTTGTTCCAGTATAAGCAACCAGTTTAATGTCACTTTAAGTGAGCTAAATGTTCCTTCAAATTCCTCCGAGTGCATATAAATGACCTCAGTACAAACACACAGTTACACAGCAGCAGTAAAAAGTGTTTTCTGGATGAATTTCTTTCAGATTAATCTGTTTTTGTTGTTGATTGGGATCTGGAGCTCCAGGCTAATTTATGGTTTTCTATGTTCCCGGTGAGATTGCAATCTCTGCAGAGGAACAGCGTTTTATAGTTAATCAGTAACAGTACAGCGTTCACTGAAGTCACAGCATCTCCTCTGCCTCTCGGTGCCGTTGTTAATGGCAACCGTACCAACACAGCAGCGAGCGACCGCGTTATAACCTCTGAATTGACTGAAAGTTCGTTTTTTTGACAAGAGTGCAGACTATCGATCAAAAGCAGACGACCCTTTACACGTCGGAGAGCATGAACTTGCTTTTTCCTTTCAGATACAGACAGAAACAGAAACAGTGGAGCCATTCATTGCATACAGTGCAAGTGTATCAGCCAACCGTGAAATACAGAAGTCAGGAACAAAAAAAAAAAAAAAGTGCAGAGACGTCGAGGAACGTTTCCGTCCTCCCTGGTGTTTATATCTTAAACCTCAGATAACAAGAGACCAGTCAGTATTTGAAAACCTCTCTGTGTTCATGCAAGAAAATTAAAAATAAAATGCTAATCATAAACAAAACTTTTATACATGGCTGAGGTAAGAGCAGTCTTCTTCTTCTACTGCAGAAAAACATGCACGTCCTGCTGACACTCTTTTATTTCATGTCTATTCCTCGTCACCATAGCGACTGATAAACGCACCACAGTGTATAATACAGGTGTATCAAGAAACAAAACTTTTAACTGTAAAAACACACATGAACGTACCATTAATTACATTATCATGTCACATTGTTCTGAATATACAGTATTTGCATAAAGGTCGTCGATGGAAACGCAGCCTAATTAACATTTTAAATCAGAATCTGATGTCAATTAAATCTGATCAAACTGCGCCCACGCCGGCCTGACGGAGCGTTTTAAGTGTTAAAATCACCTCAAGTGTCAAAAACACCTTTGGGTGTTTTTTTTTTAATTTTATCTTGGACCTGCAACACGACACCATATCGGTGTGTTTGTGCGTATTTGCAAGACTCTAAATCCAGCTTGATAATAATTAGGGCTGAAGTGATTATTAATTAGTTGAAGAAGACAGTAAGCAATTGATTAATCATTTCAAGCAAAGATGGTGAAAAATATGAAATATTCTTTAGTTTCAGCCATGAACATGTGAGGATTTGATGCTTTTTTTTTGTCATATAGTGAATATATTCAGGTTTTGGACTGTTGGTCGGACAAAAAAGGACGTTTGAAGATGTCACTTTGGTCTCTTTTTCTACCATTTTTGACATTTAATAGACTCACAATTAATGAAATAAATAATCACAGATTAATTGAAGCTCTGTATTTGATTTAAAGTATGTTGACTGATGGAATAAGGAACCAGCAGCGTTACTGGGCTGACAGGAATCATAAAGTGTGTGAACGTCTGGTTGGATTTTCACAATAAAACTCGTTACTGCAGCGTCGGAGGAGGAAGGTGAGACGAGAGAGAGAGAGAGGAGGTCAAATACTGGGACGCAACTCTGGAACTAATTAAAATCAAGGTTGGGTTTTTAGCAACGGCTGATTAGGGACTCGACTAATTACAATACTCTAACAAGGTTGATGTCTATATGTCTGTGTGAATTAGTAGAAAAAGGGAGAAAGGCAGCCTTGAAGATGTCTGGAGAGTTTCAGCTGCTGCTTTGAGACTTTATTTTAAATCATAGATTCCTAAATATAAGAGAAATTTATAGACTTACAAAACCAGTCTGGAAAACAAATCTAATACACCAGTAGATCCCGACCAATTTGCAAACCGTGTTAAAGGCTTAGATGACATGATTTGCTGCCTCTTCACATTTCAACGACTTCAAAATTCAAAGCAAGATTTACAACCGCACGGCTCGTTTCTGGTCACAAATTTCAAAGATATTTTATTAACATATTTTGCTGGATAGTTTTTGCTTTCACAGAACAACTGCCAAATGTTTTTTTTTTTTTTTTTAAAACTTGGCAGAAATGAGCAGCAGCAGCCCAAACAAACACAAACACTCATGCCAGACCACACTGACTGCAGCCAAATCTGCCCGCTGGCCTGCAGAGACTCTCGCTGTAAGTCCTTTCTGTATATTTATGTGTGTTTTTTTTGCTGCAGCTGATATTCTGTCTCTATCTGTGAGCTGCAGCTGTCAGAGGAAAGATGTCATCCTTCAGCCGACAGACCTGGATTCAACACCCGGCTGAGAACTACTCGACCGAAACCAAAAATGCTCTTCGACCCTGCGGCGAAACTGCACACAAGACACATCTGAGTCCACCAGCGACCAGTAAATAACTGGTGTTACAGTGGATAGCCGCTTGTTTAAGAACAACAGCGTGGAGTTACGCCCGCAGATGACGAGGCAAGGCTGTCAGAGATAAGAGACTCAGACGGTGGGGTCACCGTGAGGTCACGTCTGCCCTCCCAAACTCACAGATCAGGGAGGGCGGGAGGATGACGGCAAAAGAAGAAGAAGAAGAAGAAAAAAGAGTCGACTTAGCCAAAGACAGGATGCAGGTTTTGTCAAATCATAATTTTTGTCCACAAAACACCTCAAATCTAGAACTTTCCATATCTCAAACATGTCAAAACCCACATAAACATCATCTTATGAAAAAGTAGGGCTGCAACTGACTATAAAATGTCAGAATATTGTGAAAAATGGAGCCCATATAAGGTCTTCAAACGTCTTTTTTTGTCCCATTAAGAGTCAAAAATCCAAAGATATTCAATTTACTTTACTGTACGACACAGAAAAGCTTCAAATCATCACATTAAAAGAAGCTGCAACCAGCTAATGTTTGACATTTTCGCTTAATAAAGACTAAAAACAGTTGTTAGATTGTCAAAATATTTGAGCTCAGGACTGAGTCGAGTGAGTCCTCCAACACGCTGCCAAATGCGAGGAGCTGCAAAGGTCGACGCGTCCGGTCCAACACGTCTATCGTGTTGATTATCTGCTGGTGTCACAGCAGGCGAAGCCGCATTTTCTCACCGACATTTGCCAACAACTTGTCAGTTTCTCTGGTTAAAGAGTCACTTCACATAAATGAAGCGTTTCTATTCGTGCAGATTGTTCCGATGTGTTTAGAGATACAGTGGGGGAAGAATTCAACTAAAACAAATATTACTATATAATATAAATAATCTACTAAATTCATTATCAACAGTTGCTTCAGTAACATGATGACTACTTACTGCTGAAGTGATAAATTATGTTTTTCTGTATTACGGGTGAATTTTATCAGCTGTGGCTACCTTCCATTAACTTAACATAAACTAGAGCTGCAATGATTAATCAATTAATCAATTACCAGAAAATTAATCACCAACTATTAACTAACATGTTAGGCTGTTAGTCAGACGAAACAAGACATTTGAAGACATTACTGAGGCCTCTGAGAGACTGTGAATGACATATTTCAACACTTCTTAACATTTCATTTAGATTAAAAGACTAATCAAGATGATAATGGGCAGATTAATCCTAAACCATTCTCTGATTCCAGCTTCTCAAATGTGAATATTAATTTGTAGACCAAATAAGTCATTTGAGACGTCGATTTGGGGAAACAGCGATCAACATTTTTCACCATGTTCTGACATTTTATTGACCAAACGACGAGTCAATTAACGGAGAAAATAACCAACAGCAGCCTCGTCTTAAACACTTTCAATATCATTTTAGCTAAAACCTAAAATAGCTTCTTAGAAGAGAAAGTAAAACCTCTCTCTATTGTTTTCACACTTCAAAACAAAAGCTAACAGACTGTTTTGACGCAGTTCACAAAGGCTAAAAGATTCTTTATCTTGATAGAAATCTCGCTGATTGTGACAGTAAGTAATTAGGTCATAGTCACATGCAAACGCTAAAAGTAAAAGGAAACGCCTTTGTGTACAAAATCACTGCCAACACACCAAAGTACAGCTTAAACATGTTATCACAAGAGAAAAATGGACAATAAACATAATGAGCAAAACAAAAAGGAAGAAAAACAAAGAAAAGAAAGAGGAATGATAAATGAGGTGTGTTTTAATATGAGGTCGGACTCAGCAGGTCATCCCAGCCTGTCTCCTTTAACGCCCCCCCCCCTCCCAGTGTGAGGTGACCTTCACTGACCAGTGTGGTCCCACCGGGGGGGGGGGGGGGGGGGGGGGGGAGGTAAATAAAGCACCGCTGAACCCTCCTCAGTCCAGATAACGACACGGTTGCTGTGGATCTCTTCATTAAAGAAGAAGGTTTGGAAGCAGCCAGTTGGCCGCGGCGGCGAGCAGAGACAGAAAACGAGGAGTGAAAATGTTACAGAAGGGCAGTTTTCTTTTTTTTCTTTGTGAACAGTGGGTCGCTTTCACAAAATGTCACGCAGTAAAATGTCACACCTCCCTCCTCATCCTCGTCCTCTTCCCTCTGTCTGCCCGAAGGCACACAAAGGTTGGATTTCTTCCCTTTTCTGTCCTCGAACAAAACGCACACTGTTCTGAGAGGAAGAAAGGAAAAGGGGGGGGGGCGATGACGACGCAGGGCCGGAGTCGGTCTGAGCGAATACGAGTGTTTCAGTTTCAGTTTTCACACGTCGGTTTGTTTGAAGAATCTAATTATTTAGCAGGAGAAGGATCAGAGATAGAGAGAGAGAGAGAGAGAATGAGAAGTGGAATAAGCTGAGATAGATTAGATGGATTGTGGATGTAATTAAACATTGATGAGTCTGAGCTGAACCCTTTGAAACAGATAATATGAAACAGACGGCGAGGGCTCAGTTTCAAACGTTACAACTGATTCACACAGTGTAGACGAGGACTGGGTGCAAACATGGACTGTATAAAAATAATGGACCCATTGGTTTAAGGGTTCCTGCTCTGAAGCCTCGAATTAGGCATTTTGAGCGGCGCCATCTTGGATTCTTGGAGCCAGAAGTGATGAGAAGTGACCATATTTGGACGAGAGGGCTAGCTGCTAGCTTGGTTAGCACGGTGCATTTACAATCTATGGTTAACTGTGCTAATGCTAATGCTAATTTTCACTAGCGAACTAGGCTTAAAGCCATTAAAACAAAATGAACAAAATGTACAAGAAAAACTGAGCATCCGACTCCTTCGAGGGTCTTTTAGTCGAACTAAACACTGATCGAGACTTTTTTAGGTGAACAAAGTGTTAAAATTAACTTCCATGAACTGAAAACACACTGAAACCACAACAGCTACAGCTGAATGATCAAATATTGATTCTTAAAATCCCAATATTGATCTTTGCACGGGTGCAGTTTACTCTCTGAATGTCTTATCTTTTATTTAACCAGCTTAAAGTCTCAGTGAGTGACCTGAACATTTGTTCTAAATGTGAACGTTGATGCTGTTTTATTTTCTTTAGTTGTCTGTTTTGGTCAATAATATAACAGTTAAATGTTTAAGCAGATAACTTTAATATCTGTGCTTTAAGCTGTTTCATGTGCAAAATAAAACTACAGTTGTTTATTAATAGAATAAAAATAAATGTAAATTTCGAGGGTAAATTCTGAGAAGAGCACTCAAACTGAATCAGAACTTTCTGAAGTAAAACTGAACCAAATCGAGAGATCAGAGACACGTTTACATTCATAAAACTTCAAAAATATTTAAAATGTCCACCATAATATCCTTAGTGCACCAGGTGAAGTCTTCAAATTGGTTTTTTTGTCCCTCCAAAAATCCCAAAACAAATAAATATTCAGTTTACTGTATTAGTAACATCAATAACTAATATTCAACTGGAACCAGAGTGTTTGATATTTGTGATTGATAAATGACTTAAATGCTTAATCAGCTCTAAAAAAAATTGTTGAGTCATATTTTTACAGCAGTTAATATTTTGCTGAACTCTGCTGTTTGATTCTTGCTTCACTTACGTTTATACACTTAAGTTAATTAGTAAAATTTGGACACATCAGCAAGTATAACACAAGAAATACAGTCAAAGTCCCTTTTTAGTTTGGGGGATTTTTGTGTTTTAATACAGTGGACTAGTTACTGAACACACACACACACACACACACACACACACACACACACACACACAACCATTAGCATTTAAACCGGCCTTTGCAAGGCGATGAGGAGAATAAAGCAGGATGAAGAGTTAATTGGCTTTTCACAGTGATGAAGCTCTTTAAACGTCTGGCTTTGACCCAACAGCAGCAGAAAGAGGACGAGGAAACGAGGGTGTGACTGTGTGTGTGTGTGTGTGGTCATGTGTGACGTGTGTTGTATGTACGTGCACATGCGAGGGTGTGTGTGTGTGTGGTCATGTGTGACGTGTGTGTGGTCATGTGTGACGTGTGTTGTATGTACGTGCACATGTGAGGGTGTGTGTGCCCCTGTGTGTGTGTGTGTGTGTGTGTGTCTCTGCAGCAGTCCTTTCCCAGAGCTGCACAGTGACTCAGCAGAAAGCCGGAGACAGTTCTACCTGTCTGAGACTGCAGTATATGAAGTATGACGCAAGTATTACGTTTAAAGGTCTAATCCGTATTTTTTTTGAGATATTTTCAAAGACAGAACCAGAGACTTTAAGCCCAGCTGAGATTAGAGATGTCTGGAGCTACATCAGGGCTGATGTTGGTATATTTGAAAGGTTTGGTGTTGGGTGAAATGAGATAAATTAGTTTAGTGTACTTCCTCCTTTACAACAGCCTACAGTGCTTGTGTGAATCATTATTTGGCGACACCAGAGCGAGTTGTGACACTCAGGTTGGCAAAATACATGGATTCCCTGAGCTGTGACGCTAACAGATCTGTTATCTCTCGTCTCTCTTGCTCATTAGCAAAGAGCAGTGAACAAAACACACACAGACCCACATCAGCTCTGTGTGGAAAAAAAATGCAGCAGCCCTCCATTCATTTGAACGTTGCGCTGACACAGCAGAGGATCCAACAAAGAGCTACAACAAAACAACGCAGGGTCGTCCAGCCAAAAAAAAAAAAAAAAAAAGTTTATACATATTACTTTGTTATGAGGTAACGTGAACGCTTCAGAAGATAAAACAGCTGCAGCTGTGAAGCCTTTAAATGCATTAATCTGCAGCTCCGAACAGATTTCCTGGATTATATTTCATTGTCTTTAACAACATGGCCCCCACCCCCACCGCCACCCCCACCGACGCAGCCACACAATTAACAACCTCTAACTTTTAGCCCAGTGCTATTTTTTATTTTAATTAAAAACTAAATCTTTCATTGTACTATCTATATTAACCTTGTTTCACACATACCGTACGTAGAGGACTCCAACCCTTCCCTCAGCCCCCAAAAAAAGTCTTTATGTTCAACATTCAGACCCCCCCCCTCCTCCCTCCTTCCTTGTTTTAGAGGAACCAGTAAATTGGATTTTCACAGCTTCACTGTGCTCAGCTTTAACTCCAACGCTGCCTCCTATTCATGATGTAATTTGTCTGCTTGGGATTTCAAAGACACACAACTGGGGCAACTGGGTGCTTTTAATGGCCCGCAGCCGTGTCCTCGTTAAGGCTTTTCTTCAGCAGATACCAGGAGGATCCAAAGAACCAAAGACGTTCAAGACGATTTATAGTTTCTTTGTGCATTCAAAGGGACTGAATGGTTTTGTTTTTTTTAATTGTCCCACTGTGACATTTTTTTAAAATGGTGCCAAGAATTTAGAAAGTGCAGCCTTGTAAAATGTTTGATATGTTGTTATTTCATTAAACAGTGTTTGAGTGTTCTGATAAATCATTTTAGAAATAACTTCACCGCTGAACTTTACCGTTTGAGATCATAAATGCTCAAAACTTAATTTATTACAGCGCTGGAACGTCACTTGTCTGTTATATTTTTTATTATGTTTCATGTTATTCTACTGTAATTGATTGTATTTCCCTCTTCACTGCGTTTTAAATCTTCTTCTAATGCATGTGAGCTCTATGTTTGAAAGCTACTAAATGGATAAATGTGTTTTTGTATAGCTGCTATTTTACTTGTAAATTTTTGCTTGATTTGATGCTCATGAGATCCAGTTTGGCCTTCTGGGACGCTCTGGCAGCTTGATGAGTGAAACCGAAGAGGCGAAACGTGAAACGCATCATTTGCACCAAGTAAAATAACATTTTTTTATTTATTTTCTATTTTAAATGTCATGCAGAAATCCTAACAAACCTCTAGAGATCTGGTGTACTGTGTGAGATGTGAACTTGTACAGCAAAAAAAAAACAAGAGATGGACTTTGGCTGCACAGCAGGTTCAGAGCAATGAAAAGCAGGAGAAGGGGCCTTTTAAATAAAATGACAGTAAGGAACGCAGGGAGTGCTGCAGCTTGGATGAGAGCGAGCAGAGTCTGTTCAGAGCCGAGTTCCAGGACGTTAACTCACATTTTTCATTTGCCAGCGCTCTGAGGATTACAAAGCATTATATCTGGCAACATAAACCCACTGGATCCAAGTCAAGAGAGGAGGGGGCGCGGGAGTTGTGTGGATGGGGGGTGTCTCTGGTAGCTACAGCAAATTAGAACCAAACTCTTGATGATCCAGTATTTGTTGAGGTCGGTGCACCTAAAGCTGAACTTCTCAGCAGATAAAAAAAAAAGAGGACAAAGAAGAGTTCATGTATGTGTGGTGAGATCAATGAAGCATCCCACATGTTTTAATCATCCTCAGAGACTTATGAAAGACGTCTGGCTTTGGGTTATAATGACACTTTCCTCTCACGCTACTCAGAGGAACAACAATCAAGCGCTTTCATAAAAAAGCTCCAACTCCTGTATCCAACCAACTCCTGGAATGGAATCCATCTTCATAATTCGCCGTGGCAAGCTATTACTTTTCCAAAGCAAAGTCAGGCTACGTAATACAAAGCTAGCATGCTACATTATTCCCATAAGGGTCCAGCTGCACTGGCTGCCAGTATAAATGTGTGGTTTGGCTGCTGGGATAGCGCGGTTAACCAAGAGACCCTCTGTTTTCATTCTTGGCCAGGGCCATCTGTCAAAGTTCAGTGAACATGGAGACTAATGGAGTGTTTTCACAGGTCTCCATGTTGGTCCTGAAGTGACGTGACCCCCTCTCGCCACCCCTCATACACCTCCTCCTCTCCAGGTCCTCGTTAGAGGTCAAGGAGAGTCGGCAGTGGTGGTCTTAAAGTTATGTAAAATCTTTTTTCTGTTTGTTTGTTTTTTCGGGTTAGTTAAACTCCGCCTGTGTTTTCTTTTCATTTGTTTTATTTTATTTTGCTGGAATTTATGGCTGCAACTAACGATTATTTCATTATAGATTAAACTGCAGAGTATTTTCTTGATTAATCATTTAGTTGTTTGGATCATACAATGTCAGGAAAATGTTGATAACAGCTTCCCAAAGTTCAGGGTGACGTCTTCAAAGGATATTCAGAAAATATTCACATTTAAGAAGCTGAAATCTGAGAATTTGAACATTTTTACCTTTAAAAAAATGATTCAAAATGATTAATCAATTATCAAAATAGTTGGTGATTAATTTAATAGTTGGAAATGAATCATTGCAGATGTTTTTATCTGTAGGAAACATTGGGTTTAGGGGTTTAGAGAAAGTACTGAGAGACGTTCAAGCACATTGTTGGTTTGAGTCTCTGCAGGATTTGTTGACAATAAGATAAAAATGTAGAATAATCCGCGTTAGCTTTTAAGAGGATGTGGAAATGATATTCATGAGAAAATACACCTGCTGAAATGTTTTAATGAAAACATTAACTTTTACCTCGTGTGCACAGACTGTACTTCATACATTATGCAACAATAACAGTGAATTTTAATAACCGCCTGAGGACAAAGCAAAGCTGAACAGAACCTGGTTACCGTCTGTGTCAAGCAAAATTAAAACGTCTGATTATTTTGGCTTCTTGTTGGCGACGGGGGGGGGGGGGCTTCTTTTGAATCCCCCCCTTTTTTGTTCTTCAGTCTGGTCGATGCATGAAACTCACGCTGGTTTCATTAGAACGGCACCTGCAGACCAAAACCTTCCATCCAAATCCATTTTTTTCATAAAAACATTGTGGTTTTAACATTTTTAAATTCAATCACACAGTGTGGCTGCAGGTGATCATCAGCCAGCCCAAACAGCTCTGCTATGATGGAAAAGAGAGGAGGAGGAGGAGGAGGAGGAGGAAGAAGAGGAGGAGGTTGGTGGGAGGCGAGCCAACAAAATGGAGAGTGAAGCCAGAACACAAACATGGAGGTTATTAGCATAAACTGTAACAGTGTCAGCAAAGTGTGTAGAGCCGTCTGAAAACACACACACACACACACACCAGCCTGTTATGGGCATGTTGGCATGTGGCACAAATTCCAAAGACTGTTGTAATTAAAGTATAATAAAAATCTGTAATGATCCCTGAGGGGACACTCGTAATGAAACTATTTTGCATCAGCAATTACGTTTTGGAAGACACGTAATGCTGCTGCAATATGTTCACTGCCAACAGCTTTCTACTGGATGTTCCTTCAACAACACACAGACACATACACGTTACTGCTGTGTGGTAAAAGGTTAGGAAACTAAAACCACAAGTTTAAGCTTGGAGAAAGTCATTGCGGTTGTTGTTAATAAAACTTTTAATGACTGTCAAACAGTGAGGGATATACAGAGGAGAGAGAAGTCACCCCCCCCAGCCCCCCCCCCACCCAGGAAACTGTTTAGCTAAGGTGGTGAGCCACCCACATCCTGATGCCTCTCATCTCATGATCTATTTAGTGAGAGTACACGACGATCTAAACAATGACCGCACTCATTAAATATGAGGCTTGCAGCGTGAAACGGCGCCTCTGCTCTTTTCTTCCAGCCCTGAAGGGTATTAATGTTTTGGAAATGTTAGCAGAGTCTGTCGTCCTTTCACCTCTCCTATAAAAACGCTGCAGGGAACCCTCGACTTGTGCATACAAATCAGTAATTTGTGCCCTCGTATTAATTCATTTACGCTCTCAAATAATAATTTATGTGCACAAATTTTAATATACGTTTAAAGGGGACATACTGTTTTATGCTTTATGTGATATTTTTTGTTATTCAGATATTGTTATGATGTCTGATATTTATTCCAAAACTTGAGGCAAACATACACCTGCAAGTCAAAAACCAGGGCTTCAATCTGGTCTGTTCTACCACGCCGACGAGCTGATGTCAGGTTGTTGCGCACGCTCATAAACAGCCGTCTGCTCCATAGCCTTGGTTGCTAAGGTTGTTGCTAAGGTTACCATGTGTTGTTCATGTTGTCCACTCTCGTTTTGGATCGGTGGTATTTGAGAAGTCGACATTTTGAGTAAAGAACAAGAAAAAGAAGTGAAATCCTGCTACTATAGTTTGTTGACGTAGCCTCCCAAGCTTCCTGGAAGCCGACCAATCAGAACAGAGCAGGCTCATCGGGAGGCGGGGCCTTAAAGAGACAGGAGCTGTTTCAGACAGAGGCTGAACTGAGGGGCTGCATAAAGGACCAGTATAAGATAAATAAAGAGTTTTTTAACTGTAAATCATGCAAATATATTCCAGAATATAAATATACACCTGCAAATATGCATAATATGTCCTCTCTAAGGGATGTCAAAGATAACACAATGTTGCAGGTGAAAATCTAAAGTATATCAACTTATCTCTGTTTAAAATCAAAACAAAACTACATCAATCTGAAGTGGCTCATTTAGATCAGATTGTTCCTGGTATATGTGCAGCTGAGTGAAACAACTGATTTAAAAAGTCAAACGCTTATAAGACATCCACACACTCGCTCTCTCTCTATTCGCTGAGACCGACCTGCCGGCTCTGAACGCCGTCACTGAATATGATCAAAAAGTGTCCGATAAACATTGTGCAGGAGGACGTTTCCTCCTAAACAGGATGTCCTGATCATGTTTCCCTGATTCCAAACTGAGTCATTTAATCGTGACTTTCTGCTTGTACAGAGTCTGATCTGATATTTATATTTTCCTTCATAATACAGCTGCAGATCACACACACACACACACACACACACACACACACACACACACACACACACACACATACACACACACAGGAAGGTAATGTCATTGCATGTCTGCAGCAAACCCTCAGGTGAAGGTTTAGCGGTGCTGCTGTCACGGCAACGACGCAATTGTGGCCAATTCTGTGCACTTAAATTTTGGGGCGTGTGTGTGCCTATGCATGCATGCATGTGTGTGTGTATGTTTATGCACTATATACTTCCTACTGTTACATTTTTGCACTTTTTTCACCCCTGTATGCACTTCCGACTGCATTAATTCCATCTTTTGGATAATAAAGTTATTAAATTAAATTTAAATTTGAGTCCTGGGACAGACTCCAGGACTGTAAGCCTCTCCTGGGAGTGTGTGTGTGTGCGTGTGACCACATTGTTTTGTGTGTGTGGCAGGAAGAGAAAGCACACTGCACCAGTTTGACTGAGCTCTGACTAATCTTCCTGAACACGCCTTTACACACTCGCACACAAATATCACAATAGAGAAACTGTTCAAAAAGCCGACTCCACTAAAGCTCTTGATCGCAGCTTCTACCTGCGAGTAATCCTCCTTCAGCTGCCGGCGTCTTCCATATGAGATCAATAAAAGTAATATGCATTGTGCAGAGGGGAAACCCTTTTTATTTCATGCCTTTGGCGCTCGTAAATGTTTACTACCAGCCTGCATCCCTGCAGTGAAAAACAGGCAAAAAAAAAAGGGCGATGCACATACACCCCCCCCCCCCCCCCCCCGTCAGAAACTCCCGCCTCTATTGTTTTCTACGTGAGCCTGAACACCAGCCGCGCGTTGACATGTCAGGATACTCCACTATCCTGTTTCTCAACATACCGACACTAATTAAAGCAGCGGTTTTATCACGTCTACTGCCTGCGTCGGCTACTGTAACTTTACCACATCTTCTGTCTGTGCTGCGGACCGCACCCGGTGAGTGTTGTGCATCACGTTAAGCCAGCTAGATTTGGGTTATTTGGGGCGATATGATGAGAGATTTGGCCGTAACCAAGGCATCTATTATTCAAGTTAAACCGGTGCAATCGGCTGCGTCGGTGAGACAATGAAATACAATGCAGGCAGTCGTGTTTGGAGTTACAGATTAATGAGTTTAACGACTTTATCAGATGGTGAAACATCACACAGCTGTTTTTTTTTAATACTCGCTGACAGGATTTTACAACCGCGGCAACTGTTTTATCTTTCGTTTGCAACGATAACGAGGTTAACGGTCACGTTCACGTTACAGAACAATCCACCAGGAATGTGCGCTCGCATGTATGCGACCAGGGGGGGGTCGGCGCAGCGTCTTTGCCACTTTTCCTGGACGACCGTGCGTTGTATTGCTGAGGCTCGACGTGCTGCCGCCGTTCAAATGAACGACACGGCTGCAGATGTTTCACGCTGAGCTGATGTCCGTCTGAACGCCACCGTAGGCTGTTGCAGGGCGATGTTGCGAATCATTTAGCAGGAGTAAAGTGATTTTACAGAGTTTTTGCATGTGTGTAATTCGCTGAGGGAGCCATATCTGATCATTCATCTAGAAACTTTATTGAAACGTTATTGAAAATGCATCTTTTCTCTCAGTTTTTAAAGCCTGACCAGGGCTACAAATTAGCTTCAGCTTGACCCTCTTTACACATTACATCTGCTGCTGATCTGTATGTAACAAAGTTTATCTGTAAAGTCCCTGTTAAAACAAAGTAAAACCTGAGATTTTGTTGTTTTTGTCTTTGGATTACCGGAGGGATTATAGTTCACCTGGCTAACAGGTAGATTTTATGAGCTGTTATCAAATCATAGACACGATATTTTCTGTCATACCAGAGGTTTAACCAGCTGAGACTCTGCAGACTATCTGAACTGTCTGTCTCACTGCTGACCAGATGTCGCTGTGATCAACGCTTTGATCGCTTGCCGACAAAGAGAAAAAAAAAATTAACCGTTTCCTGTTTTTTGGGGGCATTTCAGTGTGAAAGGAGTCTTTATCTTTATGAAAACATGGTTTACGCAAACGCAGTCTGACGGTAAATCCTGCACACACCTTCCTGACATACCTGCACACGCAGCAGTGATCTCTGCAGCTCCACATGCCATCCGTCTGACACTGTAACTTGTCTGTAACAGGCCTTAGCATGTAGCATGTCTGAACTGAATAAAACCCCTCTCTCTCTCTCTGTATTGTAAGTCGCTGGCCTACTCCTCACTGATCGCCTGTTTAATTCCCTGAGGATTAAACTGATATCTGAACTTGAATGCTTTTAATCCCAGGCGTGTTCCTGCCGTGCGGGTGTGTGTGAGTGTGTGTGTGTGTGTGTGTGTGTGTGGCATAATCACACACTTTCAGCTCAGTCACATCTGCAGGCCCAGATTGCTTCTGATGGAAAAAAAAGTAATAATGGGAAGGCTGGGGAGTGTCTGCAGAGGAGAAGCTTTATGTTGAAAGAAGTGAGGTAGGAGTGTAAGAAAATGAGGCTGTTGAAGGGAAACTTGAGGTTTTTTTTTCCTCCTTCATGCAGGGATCTGCAGCATCATAGCTGCTCTGCTGCAAGAAAAAGCCACATAGTTTTTCCACAGAAGCAGATGAAGATATGATAAGCACAAAAATAACCCCAGTTTACCCAGAACTTTCAATCTCTGGATGTTTGAGACCTGAGTCTGTCAAACATGTCATTTTACATGTTGAGATGAACATAAAACACATCCCTGCAACACAAATCAGAGCTTTTCCTAATTTATGCGTTTTATTATGAAATGCTGATTTGTTTTATTGCTTCGGGTCTCAGATTCTGCGAGGGGAAAAAATCACTCTTTGGTTAAAGTGCAACCTGTGACCTCACCGCAAGCGTCATAAGTCAGAGACGGTCGGGAGCGCCGCCGCAGAAAGACGAAGTAACTCAGTGCAACCTCTCGTTCAGCGTCTCTTTTATCTGTCTTACTTTCCATGTTCTAAGACGACTCCACTACAGCAGTGATTTCAACATGAACGATGACTTTGTGAGTGCAGGAAAACGGGAAACGGTGATTAAATGCTGCTAAAAACAAAGATATTGAATAAACAACAATATTGGATCATACTCTGACTGTTTTTAGTTATTAGAGTTGTTTCACATGTCAATGAGGTTTCGATTTAGGTTTTATTACTACCAACTTCTTCTTCCTTACTTATTTAAAAGCCACAAAGTTCAGGTTTCACATCACAAACCAGTATCTAACTGGAAACTACAACAAACTGTCTCACGTGAGGAGCAACAGTTAAAACCACCACATGAGAAAACTGAAAGAAGAAGTGAAGCACATGTGGAGAAAATAACGACACCTGCGACTGTACAGCCAGAGAACTTTTTACAAATATTCAACCTCCAATCAGAGTGCTAGTCTGTTCTGAGGGGATGAAGGTAGATAAGCAGCCATGTTTTGTGCGAGCGGCGTGTTTGTGCTCCTATAGTTAGCTGCTGAGCTGGAGGAAGCAGGATGTTTTGTTGGAAGCTCCTTTGCTGGCCACAACCCAAAGGTTAATAACCCCCCCCCCCCCCCACCCCCACCCCCACCCCTCCAATCAGGACAGGGAGTGGACCGCTGTAGTGACTTTCACACACACATGCATGCACAAGACGGCTCACACGCGCTGTTTGATTTACACTACGGCGCCGTACATCAACACGCTATAAAAAAAAAAAGCCGTCACACCCGCTCAAACACACAAAGTCCGGCGGCTGATGAAATGTGTGTATTGACACGGTTTGTGTGTGTGTGTAAACAGTGAGAACAGTGTGACATGAAACAGCAGCAGAGTCCTCGACCTCACGCTCCCAGTATCACCACCACCACCACCAGCAGAGAGGAAAGAAGAGATCTGGCCTCAGACCAGCACTTAAAAGCACTCAGTGAAGGAAGTCAGGCGAGTAGTGAAAGTGGCTGACGGCTGGATTTTTATTCATTTTCTGTTTTCTTTCTCTGTTTAAACTCTTGAACACTTCAGAGCTTCGAGGTATTTTCTGAAGCCGTTTTACAAGTTGAGTGAGGACAAACAGGACATGTATTGAAACATCCGTGCACGTTAAAACGCCAAAAAACAGGTCGTTCTCCTCCTACTGGGCAAAAACCAGTGAAGAAGAAACGGTATAATGTTTCTTCTTCCTCTTCCGATGAAACGTCTTCAGCCAGCGTTTTCCCCATAAACGCATTTTTTAGATTTACACACTCTGGTGTACGTTTTGGGAAAAGTTCTGTTCTTGGAGGATGAAAAAATGTTGTTTTCTGTTGTTTAGAGCCAAAGTCGTAACAGATCCTCCGTCTTTGCGGTCGGGACTCTACATGAGGGTTACTTGATATGCGTGTGACTGTATTTACATGCTCTTAAAATTGAAATATTTGAGTCTCAAATTCACCCGACCGTTTGCATAACCGCACGCAAAATACAAACCGTCGTATGCAAAGTGGAGCATCAGCGTCTCCTTCTCAAAACGCTGAATTCTGTTTTTTTTTTAATTTTATTTATGGTCACTTTTATAAAACCTTGTTGTTGGTTATAAATTACAGCTGCTATATTTAACAACATGATCGAGCCACCATCTGTGCTGCAGTCACAACATCTCCAGCCCCCCCCCCCATACACCCCCCCACACTGATGTTAACCTTGTTTTCTAATCAAGGATCTGATTTCTTGCTCCGTTTTCTTTCCTGGCAGACCAACAGTGTAAAGTGCATGTTACACTGCTGCATGTGAACATATCATAACCTGCCTGCATTTACAGGAAAATATCATATCCACTCAAATAGAAGATGCAGCTGATTATAAAACGACAACTCATTTTCCAACAGCTGTTTTCAGGAAAAAAAGACTTTCTCAGTCGTCCTCTGAGGGGAAGAGAGTCTTCATCCTGGACGCATCTCTCTCGTAAAAGTAAAATAAAACCATTAAAGCGGTCACACGCACTCGGTTTCTCCTGTCAGGCTCTTGGAAGCGTTTATCAGACCGTACTGAAGAAAAAAAAAACATGTTACACGACCTTTCAGATACCCCAGCAGGTTTAAAAACTGAGCTAATCAAACATGATTAGTGTAAAACTCATGTTAGGTTAAGCGACATTAAGGCTACAAACAACCCATAATGCAACACTCTCTCTCTCTCTGTGTGTTACAAGCGGCGCTCTCTCTCTGTTCAGAAAGGATCTCTGATGTTGTGAACATGTTTTATGAATGAGGCCCATTGTTCTTTGATTCTCTTCTTAAATACTTTCTGCTTTCTTCAGTCTGTGACAGTGAACTGCTGGTTCGAGACAAAACGAGACGTTTTCAGTTGCATTTAAGGGAAAACAGTGATTTAAAGATATTTTTAAAGACCGAACTTATCGAGAAATGAATCGAGAGAATAATGGTTAGTCGCAGTCTTATTATCGAGACGACGGGTTAAACTGGTTGCAGCCGTGGTTTCCATTTCCATGGCGATGTGCTGAGTGTGTCAGTCAGTTTCCACCCTGCAGGTTTCTGCTTGTAACATTCCAGCTTCCCTCCATCTGTCCCGACCCTGCACTCAAAGAGATCCACACTGTGAGCCAACACACAAGCCTAATCAGCCACAGGGAAACTAGATAACCCCACACACACACACACACACACACACACACACACACACACACACACACACACACACACACACACACACACACACACACACACACACACACACACACACATGCACACACACACACACACACACGCTCTCTCTCTCTGTCGAATATACTGGAGCAGAATGACTGAGCTCACTTTCTTCAGTCGCTAACACACAAACAAACAAGCCTCCGGGGACACAACAAGACAAACCACTGCTTCTAATAGAGTAGACACACACACACACACACACACACACACACACACACACACACACACACACACACACCAGAGTTACTACATTAACATCTAACCAGCAGGTCATAAAACTTACTGGGCTCTGGAAGATTTGATATTTATGACTTTAATCTCAGCAACACGACATGAACTGTGTCGTCATATTCAATCAGGAGAAAAGTTTCCTTCCACTCTTTCATCTTTATCTTTTTTATTTATTACAGGTGACCACAGCCTTCTGCAAATATATCACACAAAACATGATGTCAACTAGGTCGGTTGAGAAAAGATAACAAACTCGCCGACTATCTCATAACGTCATGAATTATTATCATTTTGACTGCAGAATTTGGGACAAAACAGCAGGATTTTACAGTAGAAAGCTGCAACAGACACAAAGATAAACTACTGATTAGTGTTTTGTGTCACTGCTGCAAAATGTTTTTTTTAAAAAAAAAGACATTGACAGTTTCTCAGAGGCAACGTTCTCCAGTTTTCTTGCTCCGTCTGACTAATAGTCCAAAAATAATTAGTGACGTTAAGAAAAACAGGAAATAGTCACATGTGAAAAATGAAATCATTCCATTATCAGAATAGTTGCAGATTAATTTTCTGTTGATCGACTAATCGATTAATCAACTAATCACTGCAGCTTTAATCTAAGGCTGCAACTAATCATTATTTTCATTATCGATTAATCTGCAGATTATTTTCTCAATTAAATAGTGAAAAAAACATGAAAAAAAAAATGGCCATAACAGTTTCTCAGAGGCCACGAAAGGCCAAAAATAATCAGTTGACACAGAAAAACTAAGAATCCTCAACTTTGAGAGGCTGAAACCAGCAAATATTTGGGATTTATGCTTTAAAAAAAAAATGACTAAAACAATCATTCTATTATCAAAATAGACGATTGTTGTTGTTGTTTGGTCTATAAAATGTCAGAAAACGGTGAAAAATGTTGTTTCCCAAAGTGCAAGACGACGTCCTCAAACATCCACAACTAAAAAAATATTCAGTTTAGTGTCACAGAAACTAGAAAATATTCATATTTCAGAAGCTGGAATCAGAGAATTTGGACATTTTTCTCTTAAAGAGAATGACGATTAATCAAAGTAGCAGGCGATTAGTTTTCTGTTAATCGACTAATTGATTCATGGATTCATTGTTTTAGCTTTAATCCCACATTTAAATTCAGACTTTATGTTTTATACTTATAAAACTGAGCGTTATGCTCTTAAAAGCTGTACAGTGTTGATGTCTTTTGTTCTCCAACACGACAACACAAGACTTTATGTCTGTCTCAGAGTCTTTCAGCCATGTTTTATTAAACTAGTCCACATTTGAGTCCATCACTTTGTCTAAACACACATACAGGAAGGAGCAGAGGTCTGCTGCTCCTCATTATTTCCTCTATTAGGTCTTTACCGGAATTAAATCTTCATTATGGGACTTTTGTAACAGCCATTAGCTTCTCTCAAACGATATCTGAAACAAAGGTGGGCTTTTAATTTAACTCAGGGGACCAGTAAATATCATCTCTGCATGAGAAACCCAGGATGTTTGATGGACTCAGATGAGAAAAGGTGGAGAGGATCCAGAGAAAGAAGAGGAGGGAAAAGACAATAGAGAGGGGGAGGACAAGGAAACTCTAGTAAAGGTTTTCTGAGGTGATGAAAGAGTAACGTGACATCCATCTCAGTGTGAAACCAGCACATCACTCTGAGGGGGGGGGGGAGCAGAGTGATGGATTTTCTTCATTAAGGATGTTAGAAGCTTCCAGATCTCGCTTTTTTCAGGCTTTAACAGACTTTTAATGTGAAAAGCTGCTGTTCAGAAACTGCAGACAGGAGCCGATAAAGGTTGAAGACGGACGAGTCGCTCACCTGAACTCACCTCTGAAGCTTTTCACAAGCTTAAAAAAACGTGAGCAAAAACATAACACAGATTGCTACAAGATAATCAAAGGCTGCACAGTAATAAACGCCATTTTTATGCACTGATGTATCGCACCCGGAGGTTATAATTCTACTTAATGAGGGTTTTATAATTAACACCCGTCGCCCCTCCTGCACCTGTGCCTCCTTTCTAGTCACACATTAACCATGTGGGCTCCATCAATCAGCTCCGCGGCAGCCTTACGCAGCGCCGGGAACGACTATCAGCTCGGGTCCCAGAGGTCGTTCTGGCTCGACGGCTCCTCAGCGGCGGTCGGATTGCACATAACTGGTTAAAAGGGATTGGAAGGAAATCACTCTCCCATATAATTGCAAAGGGGGGGAAAGAAAGAGAGGGAAGCAGGTTTAATGTTTAACCGAAGAGATATCTAATGAAGAAGAAAGAGCAAAGAGCCAAGGCTACTGTCGGTGAATACAACACCTCATATTAAATATCCAGCACAACATGTTTATCTATAAAAGCCTTTTCTAGTCTATACAAGCTAAAATATTTCAATTAAATGATTCAAATGGCCAAGTGTATGTGTAGAAATATGACCAGATGTCAGTTTTCATTACTTGAAGCTACAGACAGATTTTAGTCTGGACTCTGGAAGTACAGAGGTTCAATTACCAGTCCTCCCAGACTGGACGAGCTACACATAACAGCTGCTTCCACCAGTATACGTACAGTAGATTTACAGAAGACAACACACCCAACGACAGATTTACTCTGCTTGACTGAACCAAAACAGAAACGCTCATAAAAACCATCAAAAACAGTTTGTTTTTCTAATTTAAGCTACAGTTTGTGTGGAAAAAGGAAAAAAACAATAAAATAAAAAACAATCTACATTAGAGAAATTACATATGTGGAGGAAACAATAGCAGAGAGACTTTATCAAAGTTATCTGAAGTTCATCTGAACAGTCTGTTGCACTGACCTGAAACATTATGAACGCTGTAAAATAATTAAAAGGCACAATGCACACACCTCGAAACGATAAGAATCATTAAAACATCTCCCAACTGTTAAACAAACGAGACAGAATCAGTCATGACCACGTCTGCTCTGGGTTTAGACCTCAATACTTTTATTTTGGTAGCGACAGAAACGTCAGTTTACATCAAACGCTGGTCAGAACTTTAGTCTTCATCAGAGTCTCAGATTTAAACTGAGGCAAAGTTGTTGCTGCTTGTGTTGAGATAACGACACTCAGCCCGTCAACAATCACAACATCATCAGTAGCGGCGTCGTTAGGCCTGGACGCTGGAGGCTACAGCAACAAATGTTTTGTATTGCCACAAATATAAGAATAATAATAATAAAAAAATGTAACCCTGAATCTATTCATCTGTCATTCTGGGGTTTAAAGGGTTCGTCATTGTTAGCATCTGGTGGTAGCCAGCTAGCTAATTCACTAAAGTTACGATATAAGAAGCTTTTTCAAAATGAAAAAGGATGAAGGCAACGAGGAACTGGATGTGCTGTACTGGTACCAGACATATGTGATAGCGTTTAAGGATTTTTTTAAAATATGCATGATGATGACGATGATGAAGACCTTGCAAGTGCTGCAGGTCTGTTTTAGTCTCTTTGTCCTTGGAAATGCGATTAAAATACAGCCGTTAATATTCACTTTACACAGTTTTAAACAAAGGAAACAACGATGTTGCTCACGCGTTGAAGAAACTGAAGTTCCCAGAATAAACTGAGAAGCATTTTATGGTTTTTATCTGATCTGAAATGAATCAATTCTCTACTTTATCAATTGAAATCGTATCGATAGATCAGCGCTAATATCCAGTTCTGTTAATTATCATTATATATGAAACAAAAGAGCAGCAAATCCTCTCATGTTAGAGGTTTAATCCAGTGAACGATTTGCTCCACAAATGACTTTAACACATTTTCTATCGATTGACTTATCGATTGATCAACTAAATGTTTCAGCTTCAGTTCTCGTGCATTCTGGGAAGCATGATAAAGCTTCCATACATCCAATAGAGGGTCCCGACACCTCGCAGCCTGTAGCTTACAGTTAAAACCCTCCTCCCACCCCCCATTAACACTGTACATGTACTGTACACTGATAATCCGCTGCAGGTTTCAGGCTACTTCCAGTCTGCCCTAATTAGCCTGATCTTGTTCTGGGGGGGGGGGGGGGGGGTGGGGGGGGTGGTGGGGGGGGGGGTGAGGGGGGGCTGCACCTGGGAACAACCACATCTCACTGACACAGATTATCCTCCCGTCTCTACTTAACAACAAACTCAGCTTGAGGAAGAAAACTGACATCACTATTTGATGTTTTTTGGTTTTATTTTTGCACGTGAAGCACATCATCACTCGTTCACATTTAAGGCTGCAGGCGGCGTCTCCATCCGCCGACCGGCACCACCTACAGGCGAAGAAAGTAACAGCTGCCACGGCAACCGGCGATAAGCGGCGTTCAGACGTCTGATAAGCCATTAATCTGTCCTTCAACCTGACTTCCTGGATCAGATTTCATTGTCTCATCAGTACTTTAAACCGGCACCTCGCCGACGCAGCTTTAACGCAATTATTTTGATTATCAATTAATTGTTTTGAGTCAAGTTTATTTGCAGAGCTCAGTGTCATACAGAAGCAATTCAAAGTGCTTTACACAGTGATAAAACATGATTTCTTGCGTCATTTTTTTTTTAAAGAAAAAACTGTGCGTTTGAGGTTTTGAGGCGATCAGTTGAGTGTTTGATTGGAGATTAGACGACATGGAGAGCAGAAGGAAAGAACAGGATGAAAGCCAAAGTTCAAATTCTATTATTGCCAACAGGGAAGGTTTTTGTTTGCAGCTGAGGAAAAACATGAAACACACACACACACACACACACACACACACACACACACACACACACACACACACACACACACACACGGGAAAACATTTAAAACTGAACATTTCAAATATTTCAGGTTAATCTTAGATAAGAGGTCATTTATGTCTCAACTACAAACAAGAAGATGCAAACTGAAGAATGAAGAAATAAACTAAGAAGAGAAGAGCGACTACAGACAAATATCAGCCAAATTTAAAAACAGACAGTCTCGGGTTCATCTTAATAACGTGTTGTCGTTCATCCTTCGCTGCTAAAATCAATAATCGAGGAATAAGAAGCAGGCGGTCGATAAACACCAGTCGAGCGGCTGCAGGAACGCAGCGTCTGACTGACACTGTTTATTATGTGTCTGCACTGCTTTACTGCTCCATTTAAACATGTCAGTGAACACATGTGACTAGTAAAACAGGGATGGGTCAGGACCACGGAGAAATACCAGAGCGAAAACGACGTCCCAGGAGGAAACGAGAGGAACGTCTTCATCAGCCAATCAGCTGGTAGGAACCAGTAAAAGGTCCCTACAGAGGGAAGATGAGATGAAGGTTTCTGCGTGTGATGTTTATCCTCCTCCAACGAGTAACAGAAGACTTTACTTCTTCTGGTTTCGGTTCACGGCCAACGCCGCATCACCTAGGCGACCACGGCGCCCCGTGAAACTGACAACACGTCATTTTCACGAGTAGATTTAACATTTCAACTCATCTTCTAGTTGTTGTTTTCAAGGAAAATGAGTCCACAAGTTTCCAGAATGTGAAAACACTGTGACTAAACATCTGGGAGACGCTCGCCCCCAAAAAATAGAAAAAGGAAAAAGCAAAACAAATGGTCTAATATGAAAATATTATTAAAAAACTAGCAACATGTGACAGATTTGTCACGGTTAAAAAAGGGGAAATCTATTGGGAAAAATAAAAAAGAAATCATTAAACGTTGCAGATTATTATTTTTTGTATTGTTTAAAATACATTTGTCAAGACAGAAAACATCAAATATATTCAGAACACAAAAACAAAACATTTAAAATCTAATAGATGTATTAGATGTTGAGTCAGTTTTGTTGTTTGTTTCATAAAAATCTATTAAGGCAGAAAATGTAAAAAAAATAAATAAATAAAAAAATTTAAAAATTGCTAACCTTTCTGTCAAGTTCAAAAATAAAAAATGTATTTAAAAAACAAAAATAATAAAATTTGACAAATTATTTTGTGTATACTTTTGAAAAATTTGTCAAAGACAAAAAATAGAAAAAATATTTTTAAAAAAACTATTTTTCAATTTACTTATCTATATATCTACATCTATATCTATATATATATAGATATATAGATATAGATATAGATATAGATATATATATATATTTTTTTTTTTTTTTTGAGGAAATTCGTTGCACCTTTCTGTCGTCATACTTTCCAGGATGTACGGAAGTCCTGACTGACAAAAGGATTTAATTTGAAGTCAAAGTCCCGTCAGTGGGTCACATCATGAACAGGACGAGCTGACTCATCCTTTGATTGCAGAGGATGTTTGTGTGCGTCGGAGCTTTGTCCTTGGCAACATTAACACACAAACATTTAACAAATGACAGTGACATCATTCATCCCTCACTGTGAAGAGCTGCTGTTAAACCTGCTGTTCATGTTGCGACGAACTCTGATTGCAGCTACTTACATCAGCTGTTTCTACGGAAAAATAAAACAATGGCTCGACGCCTTTATCGACAAGTCAGACATGACGGTCAGACTGACCTCAGGACACGTCTCTGACCTCAGGACACTCATCAATCATGCAGAGAGGACGCCGGTGTTTGAGCTCTACAGTAACGGCTACATCAATCAGACGTTTTTCAAAATAAAGCTCAGGTTTAAAGCAGAAGCATTAGTCGTTGGACAGAAAACAAACATATATGTCATCTTGGGCTCTGGGAGCTAATCAGTCCACACTAGAGCTGCAATGATTGGTCAATTAATCAATTAATCGACTGAAGGAAAATGATTCTTCAAGCAGAAATGACAAACATTTGCTGATTTTCTTGGTTCCTACATTATTGAAATGGAATATTTTGGGCTTTTTAAGTGTAAAACTGACATTTATTGGCGTCATATTGTGCTGCAGCAGGTGTTTTCTGATGGTTTATTGATCAAATGATCAGTCAATTAATCGAGAGAATAGCTGGCAACTATTCTGATAATCAAATAATCATTTTATGAATTTTTTTTGAGCAAAAAAAGCCACAAATTTTCTGGTTTTAGTTCATCAAACATGAGGATTTGAGGCTTTTCTTTGCAATACTCGATAGTAAACAGAACATGTTTGGATTTAGACATCTGGAGACATCACCAAGAGCTCCAAGAATTTATAACATCTCACCGTGAAATCATAACACTGACATTTTAAATCGAGAGAATAACTTGCAGATTAAGCGATAATGAAAATAATGGTGAGTTGCAGCTCCATCCAGCTGTGAGACAATTTACAGTAAAAACTTCAGACTTCAGTTCAACAAATCTACTGCAAAAATCAAAGCAGAAAAGCCCTGAAGTATTGCAACAGCATAACAGGAACATGATTCATTACCCAGCGCTCCCAAATGTAAGCAATAGGTAAGATAAGTTAAACTGGATGAAAACGCCCTGTCTGCTCCTCCGTTTCATATTCTTTAACCCAATAACACATAAAAAAAAACAGCAGCAGCAGCACAAAAACATCTGTCTGACTTCCCACGACACCGTAAAGCTCCATCCGTCAACCTTCAACGCCTCTCCCTCCTCCTCCTCCTCCTCCTCCTCCTCCCCCCTCGACTCCAAACTGGCTGAAAAGGAAAATTTATTTCCCCTTCTTGAGTTGATCTTGGGACACACGGCGCTGGACTGGGAGACGTTACAAAACACCACAATTAAGGGAAAATCTTATTGATTTAGACATTTCAACCTTTTTTTTTTTTTTTGTTCACAGAATATGTCCCAAATGTCAGGGTGGAGCGGTTAACACTGCAGGACAGTCAGTCACGTCCAACTTCCACAAATTGAGATACATGACTTCATGCAGACATGTGCAGTTATGAGCTACAGCAGCGATGACTTGATCTTTGGAATCAGCTCTTATTATTAAAAAAAAAAAAAAAAAAAAAAAAAGGGATCAGGTCAACAGTTTTTTGGCAAAGTAAGAGCAATGAAATCTAAATCCTTACATTTAAAATTAATTAGATAATTAGATCAGGGGGAGAGCTGAGAGTTTCCCATCATGCACTGAGGTTTTTCCAGTTGGTGGGAGGTAATTAGCTCATCCCAAGGAGTGGTACTGAGGCCCGAGCTGCAACTATTAGTCAATCAACATAACATTAATCATTTTTTTAAAGAAAAAATGTCCAAATTCTCTCATTTAAACCTCTAAACAACACTTTATTGCCAGTTCATGCATACACATATAACTTCTTCTATACCCAGTAATGATAAAAAAGTACACAAATAAAATATTCCAACTCCTCGTCCTGACCTCAGTCATTACATCCCAACCAAACCACAGACATAGATTTAAAAAAGACAGCCGTGTAGTGCAAATATAAAGTGCACAGTGCAATGCAGCCAAACCATAGTTTTGGATATAAAGACATAAAGTGCACAGCGCATAGCAGCCCGACCACAGACATGTTGATTCTGCAGAACGCAGAGAGAGTGCAAGTGCAAAAATAAAGTGCACAATACACTTTAAACTTCAAAGGTTTAAACTATACATCTTTGGTTATGGATTTTGGCCTCCATCACTTACATTGAAAGCACATTTGAATATTTTAATATCCAGTATGAACAGAAGGAATGAATACAGCGAGGAAAACCTCTTTCACTGCTCATATGGACACCTGACTGTTGCTTTAAGACACACTTGTAAAACTGTGAACTTGCCCTTTAATTTAATAGCTGGAAACTAATCAACTAATCATTGCAGCTCCAGCATTCAAGCTGTCCTCATACCAATCCTGCTATCACTAAGTATAACCCAACCTTTCTCAGTATTATAAAGAAAATGTGGTTTATTATAAACTGACCACAACGTGTAAAAACACCTGAATGGTCCTTTAAGCAGATGGGCAGCTGAAAGACTTCAGCTCTAATCAATATGAATTCATATAACTTTCAATGAGTTTATGTATGAACCACACATCTGTATGTGTTTTACCCTGAGCGTGGGCTGACAGGTTCATCTGGGATTCAGGACAGCAGCTTGTTCAGATTTAACACTCACCGCGTCTTTCTCCTCTCCCCCGCTCTCCTGCTGCTCCATGTTACAGAGTTTCCTCTTGTTTTTATTCTCTGTCCTCTTCATCTCTCACTTCACCCTAAAAACACTCCTTTTTCTGTGTGTGTGTGTGAATGTGTGTGTGGGTTGAACACACAGCTTTTTTAGCTGCGGCTGATACCTTCTGCCTAACTTCAACTAGCTGGCTAGCTCAGCGTGACAGCTCACTGTCAAACACAAAGTCATCGCTTGTTGATGCAGTTTTGCAGAGTTGAGAGTCCAGTGAATTTGTCCCACACAGCCATTCCTGGTGAGCAGCCAGTCCCTGCAGGCTGTGACCAGCTAACTTAGAGCCCTAGTTAGTCTTTTCATGCCGACTCCACATCTGGAAAAGCCGTTGTGACAAGCTGTCAATCAAAAACCCCTCGCAGCACCACACCAGCAGCCACAGTTTTCCCCTTGAAGACAATATAAAGAGGGCGGTTTGTGCTGCCTCACAAGGACAGTTTATCATTTGCGAGGTGACGCTGATCCATGTTGAGTTGTTTTCTTGGCACCGCTTTGTGTCAACAGTTCATCCAAATCCCAACTTGCGGCAGTTAAGTCAGCGGTGGCCGCTCGCTGTTAGCTACCTACGTTAGCTTCCAAGCTGCTAACGTTCACCTGCGCAGAATCACCGTTAACAACCCCGCAGCGGGAGCTCGTTCCCGCCTCGGTTCGGGGTGTTTTATCCGTCCCCGCTGGTTTGTCAGGCCCGGAATGTCCTCCTCAGATGTTCTTCCATCCTCTGATAAAGGCTGAGCTCCTTCTACAGACGCCGGGTCCAGGTCTGTGTTGAAACTGCAGCCGCGGCACAGCACGGCACAGTACCGCTCGGCTTGTTTCCTGACTCTGACACGGTCGCACTGCGGTGTCAAGCTACAGGAAGTGAAGCAGAGAGCGACGTCCGGTCCGGGTTTACCAAAATAAAAGTACAGCGCTTTTATTGTCAGACATAAACATAGTGGTGGGCAAAGGAAGTCCGGAAGGAAGGGGACACCAAATATTTATGGTCCTCCAACAAATATGTTTGGCCCTCTAAAAAAAAAGCTGAAGTTTCATCTTTTATAGATGACATCAAATCTTTTACACAACTCAGCATAAATCTACAACAGATAACAATGTAAATCCTAACAAATTTAATGATAGATAAAAATAATAATATATTTAATGTGTACTGCACTTTTCATTCATAGTGAAACTCAAATTGCTACACTATTAATAACATAGAACCTACAATATAAACAAAATAATAATACAGTATGTAATAAGAGTTAAAGGAGCAGTGTGTAGGATTTAGAGGCATCTAACAGTGAGGTTGCAGATTGCAACCAACCGTATAAAATATTGATATAATGTTTGTAAAATCTGGTCCAAAATATTTTAATTTTGTCGCCCTGTGTCAGTTTTAATGTTTTATTTTGTAAGTAAACATGTGTTCTTCCTGTCTCAGGTTTCAACTTTACTGACCCACAAACTGATCACATTTTAAATAAAATGAAGAAATAAAGTGTTAAAAAAACACATAATTTGGATCAGTTTTTATTTATATTCAATACCTGCCTGTGTGTGTGTGTGTGTGTGTGTGTGTGTGTGTGTGTGTGTGTGTGTGTGTGTGTGTGCGTGTGTGTCTAGTATGTTGGACTCTGCTGCCACCTGCTGATTAACAAAAAAAATTACTTGAATATCAGATTTTACTTTGTGCATGCTTTGTATTTTCCTACTTTCTGTGCAGCAGTGGAAGAAGTATTCAGATCCTTCACTGCAGTAAAAGTACCAATACAGCAATGTAAAAATACTCCATTACAAGTAAAAGTCTTGCATGAAAAATCATACCATAGTAAAAGTACATAAGTATTATGAGCTTGACGTAATTAAAGTATTGCAGTAAAAGTGCAAAAAAAAAAAATCTGTTTTCAGTTTTTGGACTTTTTCTCTAATCTTTGATTTTTGCTGAAATATTGGATCATTTGAACATTTATTGAAATGAAAGCATGTGAGAAGTTTAGAGGGAAAAATCACTATTTGGTGGAGCTGTTAACAACTCATAGACATGTGAAATGTGACCCCGACTACACACTGCTTTTTGTAAGACGTCAAAAGCCAAAAAGGTTGGAAACCACTGGTTTCATCTTTAACAATGTGTTGTATTTTAAAAGCTTGTTATATTATCCATTGTGTCAAATCATCGTCTGAAAAGTAACTAAAGCTGCAAAATAAATGTAGTGGAGTAGAAAGTACAATATTTCCCTCTGAAATGTAGTGGAGTGGAAGTATAAAGTAGCATCACATGGAAATACTCAAGTAAAGTACAAGTACCTCAAAATTGTACTTAAGTACACTGTAAAAAAAAAAAAAAAAAAAAAAAAGTTATCTTACAGAAATTTACTGTATTATTTTACAGGGTTTTTTTGTTTTTTCTACATTAAGTGTAAATGCCATAAAAACACAGTAAATTATTTTTATTAAAAATATTCACCATAGAATAAAGGCTGTAATCTGTACATTAATATAATGGAATATTATAGTTTTTTGACAGAATTATTCAATTACTTAATGGTCTTGAATGTAAAATTACATTGAATTCTATGTAAATATACAAATAATACACATCCTATTACTGAATGTAAAATTAAGGCAACTTTCTGTTGGAGAAGAGACAAAAGATGATTAGAGAAGATTAAGCATTGGCAGACAACACACAAAACTACAGACTAAGATGTTTAAATGCAATTCACATACAAAATTACAAAAAAATTGCATCAACAGAAAGAGATTTCAAAATCTGTAAAGAAATGCAAAAGCGAAAAAAGTCAAAAACACATGAAAAAGTTAAGCAACTCTCAGTAAGGGAACATAATGCTAAAATGACAACAGTGAATTTCAAAAAATGCAAAAAAAAAAAAAAAAAAAAATCTACATAGGAAATTGTTTTGTTTTTTGTTGCTTTTAAATGGAACAATTATGAAAATGGTGATGATGGTTGTTGCCATGGTGCTTTCTTTCTTTGACCTGTGCCCTTGCTTTTTTATGTTTTTTTAATTCAAAAAATAAATATTCTATCACAATTTCCTTTTTCTAATTTACTGATCTGTCCACTTTTCTTTGTTCTTAGTGGGTGGGAGGTAATCCCACAGGCAAAGCTTAGAAATGGAAGAAAAACTATGTAAAGCATACGGTAACGGACTGTATGTAAGTATACTCTGTATCCCACACAAAAAAAATATATTTAGGAAACAAAAAAATATTGTATGTTAAAGATTTCTACTTGCGTTATTGATAGTTGGGTGGGTGGAGGCTTCATCTGTATAATATTTGTGGATATTTGCAATTTGATTCAAAACAAACAAACAAACAAAAACATTAAACAAGGCTACATTAACAATTCATTGTCACTAAGCTGTTTTTTTACCATGGAAATATATAATTTCTGTTCATTTTAATTTAGAAATGAAGAGGTATTTTTCATTTCTCATTTCATTTCACATCAAGACTTGTGTAAGCAGTGTCGCACTGCCCCTGTGGTCATATCGCTCGGCTGGAACTCATTGAAATTTGTGATTGCATCTGAAATGGTCAAGAACTTAAAAACAGAATTATGAAAGGATGAAAAGTTTAACAATATTGAGTTAAACAAATTAATCAGAAAATTAAAAGACCAAAATATGGCTCATAACCACATGGGGTTATCATGTAGGAAAATAATCAACCTTAATTTTATTGTACAGAAAGTAATTTTCAAAGTTACCATATACTTAAATTAAATTCTCATTTAATATTTACCAAGCGTGCAAAACATACTAACAATGTACTTAACCTATTGATTATATATAATTAGTGCAATTACAAATATACTGAAATACACTTTTGTACACTTGCCTGTATGATTTTGAGACACCATTAAGTTATACTTAAGTCTCCATCCACTTTAAATATATATATTTTTCTCATTCCTTCACTTAGATGTTTGATGTGCACTTTGACCCTCTGGGCTGGGCTCAGACTGTGCAATTAATTACATTATTGCACTTGAAAATTGAGCATTTTTACAATGCAGTGGACTGATTTAGCCTGGGACTGTGCAGTCTACTGTGCATGACATTTGAGGTTACTGTATAAATGGTGCATTGATTGAGAAAAGACCTTGGTTGAAGCAGTTTATTCTATATACAGCATATAGTACGGTATCTTCTAATTTTTATAGTGTACTACTTTCAAACAAGAAAACAATGTCCACATTGTTTTACGGTATTTATTTCAAAAATTGAATTATTTTTTGTTTTCTTAGATGGAGCTGTCTCACCACCATCCACTATTACTTTTTGTTTTTGTCCAGCTGTGAGTACTGTAGCTCCCTCAATTTGTTATGTGCATTGCAATGTGGGAGACTATTATGCATCAATAGCACACACAAAAATCAATCAAAAGTCAATTTTGTCACTTTTCCATTATGAACACACTGAACATTTAAACTTGCTATGTAGTGAATGAGTGATCCAACTGTGGTGAATGATGAATGAGCAGAATACGCTGAATGAAACTTAATGACTCTTTTGTCCACTCTACTGCTGTGTTTTCTTAGATATATATTGTATAGTCTGAATATACTTTCATATTTCTATCTCCAGTGGATTGAAAATGTGTTTTACTTCTTTAGGGGAGATGTCAATCAAAGACAGTCTATACAGGCCCACACACTGCTAAGTAGAGGTCTAATCAAGGAAAATAGACAAAAACACCTCTGTGGGTCTATCATTAGGGGCCTTTAAACTGGGAGAAGCAGAAGAATTTAAAAATATGTTGGTATGACCCGGCCTAAGAGAAACCCTGGCCCAACATGTAAATGACACTCCCAAGAAACAAGCAACAGTAACAAGGGATTTTGCAGCCTTTAAACATTTATTTCATAGTTGTGGTTTCAGGGTGAGTTAACCTTAACCCTAACCCTAACCCAAAACAACAAACAAAAGGGAACTAAAGCTAATCAACCTAAAATTAGTGTCCTTCTCCAGACTGAGGGAGGCTCCGCCGGGCCGCAGTGAGTCCGACGTCGGCTCGGACTGTGTGCTGGTTGAAAACCCCACGAGCTGGATCTCCACAAGCTGCTCCGCCGAAACCCAACACACATTCATCTGTTCATCGCCGGCTCACACTCACTGACAGATATTTACTGCTATCAGCCCAGTCATAACAACCTGTGTGAACGCTGTGTTTAAGTCATATTTAATGCAATGATGCTGCTCTGTACATTAGTTTTCATATTTTTGTCATAATAAAGATTGCTGCACATATCAAAATATGAGTCTGTAAAACTGAGGTAAATCTGTCTATTTTCTCAACTACACACATTTTTGTCTTGAGAGTTAACCAGTCTGGAGTCTACAAAGAATTTAAACTGAATGAACTCTGAACACATGATAAAGATCTGTTAATAGACAGTTCTTGTTTTTTTTGTAAAAGTAATTAAAGATTTTCATCGATACTGTGGTGAAATTATGAATTTACAGAGTAATCAGCAGAGTTTCAGTCTGCAAAAGCATGTTTGTGTAAAGAACTTCATTCAACTGAATGTAAATAACTGGAGATGCTTAAACTGCTTCTATTTTTCTTTCACTTATGACTTAATTTACTTACTAAAATGCTTCTAACTTTTAAGTTCTTCCAGTTGGCAACTTTCCTACTGAGCTGATTGAGGCTGCTGTTCAGGCAGCCAGGTGTCTAGGTTTAAAATAAAAAGCTTACTGTATTTACCTTATGTATCCAAAATATACAGCAAACAGACCTGCAGTGAAGAACTACAACATCACATTCATTTACATCTAAGTTTATTTGTTGTATTGTGAAACGGTCAGCAGAGGGCAGCACAACACCATCGATACTCCTGATGACTCCATCAATACTGCGCTGATTCCAGCAGGTCTGTCAATCCGTAATTAAAACAGAAAAACAGCTGGTAAAAAAAAATATAAACATAAACGATCAAGCTGTTGCTTTCTAGAGCGCACAGGAGTTGGTTCATTTTTCTGGAAATGAAGCAAACTACTTCCAAGAATGAGTAAGTGAAACCACAACATTGGTTGTATTTTTCTGTCCTTTTTACAGAATGTTTACAATGAAATATTAGCATTACATTAAGCAGTTCAATGGCACATTTGGTCCCTTTATTGCTAATCTTGAATTCATTCAATCCTATGTCTTAATGTAGAATATGCTAGTGAACCAAGCTGCTATTGGGTTGAAAACGAGTCAGTTTAGGGACTAAAATACCAGTTTACAATTATCTGTCTACTTTTCACATTAGCTTAATGAAATCAATACCTACATCATATTTTATATGATTACCAACAGGTGTCTAACCAAATTCAGGGACTTTTGATAGCAGCTAAAAGCAGTTATTTTAACTTTCATGTTGTGATTTGTCTATAATGGTTGCATTCATAGACTGTATATAAATATGGATGAGGCGTCGCCGCTTCCTACCGCTATGCAAAAGTGAAGCCAAAATATCCCCTTTCCGGGAGCTGCCATCTTGCTTGTGTGACGTCATTTGGAGCTAGAGTCTGCGCAGTAGAGTCGGGCGGCGGGATGACGGCCCGCGGAACACGCCCCCTCAGCCGTCCCACTGCCTGACGGAGATTTGAGAGCGGCTGTCACTGCTGTCAATCATGACGTCAGACCTCCTTTCTATATCGTCAAATAACTAATTCAAAACAAACTAACAAGAAAAATGAGCACTTGAACAAACATCAGCAGATAAGAACTACCTGAAATGACGGAAACCATCTTTAAGAAAAATTTATTTGACGTGTACTTTGATTTTTTTAGTTTGGCTCATGTCCCATCTACTAACATGGAGGGGGCGGGACTTATGACATACTGCAGCTAGCCACCAGGGGGCGATCGAGATGTTTTGGCTTCACTTTTGGGGAGCTGTCATGACGTCCATCTTTATATAGGCTACAGTCTATGATTGCATTTCACGTCCACCATTTTGTTAGAGCAGCACAGTGACTTGGCAAAAACAACAACAATCGGCTTTATCTACTTTCTAAAGATTCTCAAAGCTTTATTTGTAAGTATTGGATTCATTTCAGCTATATTAGTTTTATCATTGCTGTTTTCTTTGGACGTACAGTGCTGAGCGATATTAAATTAACCACTTTGAGACTGCAGCTAAGATGCTAGCTAGGTTGAAACAGCAAGTGTTGGATAAGGAACAAGGTAACAGTTAATCCTGGTTTAGTTTCTGTTAAGGTAAACATTAGTTAAATGAGAACATATTTTATATGGTTACCAAGAAATGTATACCCAAATACAATGATTTAGTCTTTTATTTGATATCCTACTACCAGCAGTTATTTTCCCTGTCATGTTGTGATTTCACTCTCTCGGTGCAGTTCCCAAGTCTGCTAGCTATGTTGAAACAGCAGGGGTTGGATGAGGGAAAATTAAGAAACAATTAACCCTGCTTCATTGTCTGTTCAGTTAAACATTCGCTTAATAACAATACCTACATCAGATATTATGTGATTAAAAGTGGCATAATGCTAGCCACCAAAATGGACTGATACCCTTAAATGTACTGTGATAAATGACTCTTATGGAACAAGTGCAATAGGTTTGTAAAGCCTGCCATTTTATGCTGTTGTGTTAAAATAACACAGTGAATAAGCAAAAAACATTCTCCATTTCATCTACTTTTTAAGCTCCTTTGTTCAGACATTATTTGTAAGTGCTCAGTTTATTTCAGCTATGTTGGTTTTGTGTTTGCTGTTTCCTGTGGATGTACAGTAGGTTAATAGTATTTGATTAAAACTTGACAAGATGCTAGCTAGGTTGAAATAGCAAGATTTAGCTGTTGGATAAAAGTAATTAAAACATTACTGCAGCTAAGTTTCAACAATAGTCAACGTTCATATGATCAGCAGGAATGCAGTGATTTTCTCTTTTTATTTAATATTCTACCACTCGTTAGTTAGACTTAGTAAAAACACTCATTCGGCTTTCATCCATTTTCTGAACATTCTTATTAAATCATATTTATTTTAGCTAGCCTGCATAAGTTTTATGAATGCAATTAATGAAATTGAAATATGGATGTATTACTATTACAACTTGGAGAATGTTAGCAAATTAAATGCTAGTTAGGTTGAAATAGCAAGGGTTACCGTCATTGAAAGGGCAAAAGTAGTTATTGTTGATTGTCCAGTTTAAACATTAAGTGATAGAGTAAATAATGATAACAATAGTTACATCAGATTTGATATTAGAAGCAGACATTTACCTGGATGAAGTTATTTACTCTTTTATTTAATATTCCATTTCCAGCAACTTTACTCTTATTTTGATGTAGTGATTAGTGTCTCCTGCCGTTGTTCCCTTGTCGACTAAGCCTGGCATTTTACGTGCCTCAGTTTACGTTGAACGGCACAGTGACTAAATGAAAAACACTCATCCATTTTCTAAGACTCTCGTTGAGACATCGAAAGTAATCATTTTATTTAACTATGTTTGTTTTGTTAGTGTTGGTTTCTGTGGATGTATTGAATGATATTTTATTAACTTTGAGACTGTACTAACTAGTTATTTACCCTTTTGTGCTAGCCGTTTGACAGCGCTATGCTAACACTACACTCTACGCTACTTTAGACAGTTTATGAGCCACTTAAGGGTTTCTATAGAGTTTAGCTACATCTAGATATTCAAAATTAGATGTATGATATACTACACCAATATAGTAAGTGCATTATGCTTGATATATAAACTTAATGCCATGCTGAGGATATTCTATTTGGTGATATTCATGACTAAAAGAGAGATGCTTCAGTTTCTTGTTTTAACCAACTAGGCACATAAGTGACCTCAGTGAGCCACCAGTGCATCTGGCGGTTATTCTTACCAGTGCTAATAAGTGGGCTCACCTCTTAAAATGAGGTGTGGTCAGGTGCATTGTTGGCGCATTGCTATCTTGTGGCAGCAGAAAGTGACTGCGCTATTGACCAACAAAAACCTGGTCTGAAGTCAATGGCACAGTGTTTCTGTTATTTTAAGGGCACATTATCAAGATAGTAATATGCACCTACATAGGCAGGTGCAAAACGCACGTACACTGCTTGTTACACACACGGACGCGCAACAGTGCACAAACAAGCAAAAGATTTAAAATAAAAGGATTACAATGTGAAAGATTATTATTCTGTACATCAACATATTTTAAAAAATACATGTCATATTGGTTAGTCATAATATTTATCAGAATTAACTAATCAGATGAAATTGTCCAATTATTTGACCAAATAGTGGCAATACACAGAGGTATTTAAAAAGACCCGTCAGTTTGAAGGTCTGTCAAGACCCAGATCAGATACGGGTTGACTTTCCTGCTTCATCAATACATGAGGACACGAGGAACACATGGGAAAATAATTGAGGTGAAAACAATGATTAAATTACAAAGGGAAATAAATCTGCACAGCTCCTAGCTGCTGCCAGCAGCAGGATCAGCAGCTGAGAGCTGATCAAGTCCTGATAACTGTGTGTGATGATTTTTTACAAGGCTAAAATTAAAGATTTAATTTCTGAACAATATTTAACAAATATTCTTTAATATTTTTGAGATTACCGTGATCTCAAAAATCACTGTTTGACCTGTTATTCCATGACTGCAGACCGCCTGCTGTGCCACCTGACTGAAGCTGACCATGCAAACATTTCAACCCGCACGTCTTGTCTCTTTAGGGTTTTTTCCTTGTGTACCACCAGGTGTAAAAAAAATTCTAGGGGAAACACAGGGTTGGCACACAAAACTGTTTTAAAGTATCACAGATTCTCAGTTCTACCTAGTCAAGGTTGCCATAAAATACTACTAACAACAATAAATACAACAAACAAAATATAATATTCCTTTGTATATTTTATTATTATAAGTAATGTATTTAGAGCCAACAAAACATATACTAATATACATCTTTGAAATATCATCTAAAATAATCAAACACATTTCTCACAAAAAAACTGAATATGAATCATTTGTCACCTTTTCCTCATCATTATGTACACTCAAAAAAGTAAATACAAGTACTAACTTCTAGATCAGTGGTTATCAAACTGTGGTTCAGAGAGCTACAGGGCTCTTTTGCGCTCTATGATACTGTAGCAGGTGACTGGTCAATGTTTCACTGTCCCTGCTGTTAGCACTACAATTTACAGCACAACTGGAAAAATCTCTGACAGCAACATAAAAAGAAAAAATCCCCAAAGAAAATATCTAAAAACTTACAAAGTTTACAAAAGCTGAAATGGTAACATAATATATAAACATATGTTTATACACATACAGCAAGATTTCAGTACAGGAACTGTATGTATTGTATGAATGTATAGGAATTGACTATAATATTTACATCTCCAGTCTGTCATGCTCATCATTTGCTGTGTTGAGTGTTTCAAATTTGTTTCCAGTGAATCACCAGCTACCAAACGTGTTTTTCCACATTCTTCAGTTTCTTGGCTCAGTGCTTGAGTTGCACATTTCTCTGTTCAATCAAGTACTCTAGTTTTCATGCTGAATATCATATGCAAGGGGTCCATTAATAGCAAAACCAAGGTAGAAAGAAACCTTTTCTGTGCTAAAACCACTTCTTATTCCACCAATTAGAGCTGGACGCACAGGGATTTTCAGTTTTCCATAATTCGCAAACACCTCTTCTTGCTCAATGGTTCCAGTGACTCGCTGAAGGCAGTTGGTAATTGCTTTGTCTTTAAATATGTCTCCATTCCGCCAAAGTTGTGCCAAGGCATCACGGCGCATCATTTTAAAATTCTCATCAAGTTTGGGTTTAGAAATAAGCCTCTTGAGCCCCTTTTCTTTCCCCAGGTAGAGATGAGCAACAGTGCTTCTCTTGTGAAACAACTTTGACAGATGTTTGCGGGACGAGTTTCGAATTGCAGTCACATATGTGCCGATTTCTGTGTTTTCCTGAGTTGGACTTGGCCAGAGTAACAGCAGAGCCAGGTAGTATGGGTCTGGGAAGGGATACCGAAGTCCTACATCTTGCAGAGTTTTCAAAAGGAGATCAGAGAGGTGGCTGTAACTCTTTACATGTTTCGATTTTGTTTTCAAAAGGTTAAGGATTATGTTTGACAAAATGTAATTAATTGTTTCCTTTGTCTTTTGTTTTTTGTTGATAAATTGTTGTTGTTGTTGCAAGAATGCATAGCATTCTGTGATCTTCTCAATCTCTTCAGCAGGTTTGTCCAAATGTTGAAGGATCCCTGCGAATGTATCTGCTTGATTCCTCTCAAGACACAATCTTCGCTCTTCAATATCCATTTTCAAATTGAGATTGGGATTGTTTTGTTGTTCTTTTTTGATTTCCTCTGGTGCAGTGCAAAAAAGACTTACATACTTTTTAAAATGACCACAGACGGTCCAACGATTCTTTGAATCAAATTCTGAATTGTTCCCTTTTATATACATGAAGTAACAGTCAAGAAGTTCAAATGTTTCTTTTACCTCAGTTTTTAAATTGAGGAGGAACGGCTCATGTTCTTTGATGATCTCCATGTATCTGTTGTTGATCTCATTGTCATCTTTATAGATGCTGGTGATTGGGATTACTTTCTGCAGAAAACTCTGCAAGTACTTCTTCTTCATTGGATCATTTTCTTCAAAGAATGGTAATCTGCCCAAAATCTCAAAGATCAGGAAAGCAATTTCCAGCACACCCACATAGCCATAAATATTATATGACTTTCTGGGATAGTCCTCTGACTCATCATCAGCGGGTTCCTCCTCAGGTTCATCCTCTGTGTTTGCCAGCTCTTGAGCCCTTTTAAACGCTTTGAGAGCATCATCTGCTATTTTAACGTTTGTGTTTAAATCTTCTGGGTTATGTGTTGTCTCCTGCTTTTCTCTGTGGATGTTGGATTTTAAATTGCTTTTGTACACCTGTCCAATTGTGTCAAATGTGTACGGATTTTGCTTGATGTTCTTGGCCTTTTCTGCCCACTTCAGAGCCTCTGGGAAGTCACGCTCATTGATGTACAGATATCTTGCCAGTGCCTGGGGAATAGATGCACTTGTTTCAAACCTGGATGATGCTTTCACAAATATTTCTTGGACAGTTTGCCTGCCTTGCTGGTTGTGGATTTTCTCTATGAGGGGAGAAAATGGTTCTCTCTCATCTCCATCTTTCTTACGCTGCCTTTCATCTCCATCTTTCTTGCGTTGCCTTTCAATCAACATTCGCTGAATTGAGAGCATGAATCTGTGTTTGACAACTCCAACACTGAAGAACAGATCACAGTGAAGAATCTCCATAGCAATACCACTTACTTTTATATAGCAGCTTCTCTCCAACTCTTCCAGACAGGCAGATGCTATGGTGTGATGAAGAATTCGGATGCCTTTGTATCCGCCCCACTCTTCATTTGTGTCTATGATGAGGAAGTTTGAATATGGCTTCATTCTGTCCAGTACACTGTCCTCCCTCCAACGTATCATTTTCATCCCAAGAAAATCCTCACAGAGAGAGAGAGAGATTTCAGATTCTGCCACATAGGTGTTCAGTAATGCTATAAAAGCAAACAGTTGGGCCTCCTTTGTGCTGAAATCAAAGCTCTCCAGTGTGTTACGAGCAAGATCGTCGACATAATCCGTGTCAAAATTGCTCTTCATGATCATGAAACTGTAAAAGTTTTCAGGCTTTTCATGAGATTCTTCAAGCTCTTTAAGTTTCTTTTCAAACTCCTTCTGTTCTTCTGATGTCAATGAAGCAGTAATGTACTGACATGGTGTTGAATTGTCCTGTTTGTATTGCTCCTTTGGGCTATGTGAACGAACACAGTTAAGGATGATGACTTTGCAGTTTTGCATGTCATCCATATTCATGTTGGAGAAACCCTCTACAGTTTTACGGATGCAGTTTGCAAGTTCATAAGGATTCTTGGTTTCCTTTGAGTCATCAACTAACAGCAAAACTGAAGATGGTTTCTCACTCTCAAGCTTCATGAGTTTTCTAACTTGAATAGCGACTTCATCTTTTGGCAGTGTGTTGTCTTTCAGCACAGCACATCTGAACTCTTGACGGAGATCCCACATGACATGCATCGCTAAAGTGGTCCCACCACAGCCTGGATGGTGGAAAAGGTTGAGCAGAACACATGCATTTTTTGAATCTCTCCACTGAGACCTTATCATCCTCTTCACATTTTCATACTTGTCTCTCTTGATGAATGGCTTTTCTGTGTCTTTGTCACAGAAGTAGAAGTTCCACCATTTGACTTTACCCCCTCTGTAAAATTCTTCCTCAACTTTGATTCTGAAGTCATGGAACTCTTGACTGTTTTCATCAAAGGTGTTTTCACACTGATTTAGACACAAAATGTCCAAAGCTGTCATCAGATCTTCATCTTTCTGTTTCAGAACAACAGCACTGGAGTCCGAAGAGGGAAGCAGCCTTTCAGATGACTGATTGAAAGGCCCGAGTGCCATTACAGTCCCATTGACCTCGCTAAGGGTCAACTCATATATGGATTGTGAGTCAATGTCACAGTCACACTTGTCTTGTATCAGCTCCCTCCATTTCTCATAGGTGCTCTGAGAATCACAAATAGTGATGATGTTTTTCTCCTCAGTGTGTTTCAAGAAGGACTTGTAGGTGTCATAGATTGGGTCTTTCTCAGAGTCCACAGGTGAAAGTAGGAGGAAGATGATGAGACTTCTCCCATGAAGGAGAACTTCAGGGTTGCAAATGAATGAAACCAACTGCTCTACATCTCTGCAAGATTTCCTTAGCCAGTTCTTATAATCTAACTCTCTGTTAGAGTCGCTGTCAAGGTCATGTCTGCCATTGCAGAAGACCCAACTGGTCTGTTTGTAGAGGTTAAGATTCTTTATCACCGATTCAGTCTGTCCTTGATATTGTGATGGGGTGTGCTGATTGGCGACTCTCGACTCTCTGTATGAGTGACACAGTCCACCTTTAGCAGCAGACTCAGGGTCAAAGTCTAACACACAGAACAATTTCAACTTACTCAGAAACTGGAGGTACTGCACTTGTTCTGGACTGCTTTTGTTTGCAACAACAACAAATCTGTCATAGTTGTCCAGTGAGTTCCCACCACAAGTCAACAAATTCTTAAGTTTGTCACCCTGGTTAGCTTCTTTCTTCAAAACATCTCTTGAAAGACACTGCTGCCTCAGTTGACCTGTATGAACAGTAAAATAAGTACATTATTAAGTAGACAAACACACACAACATCTCTTGATTGAACTTTAAAGGTTAAGGTTGTTGTTATTCTGTATTTTTTTATTGTCAGAAAATCCCAAGAAAAAAACCCAAAACCAAGTATGTGCTCAATACTTTCTGACTTCCACATCTTGCCTCAGGCTCTCAACTCCAACTTCACTGGTTCCTACTGAAGACATAAATCTTAAATGGCTTACAAATATATAGATACATTTTAAAACAGGCTCAGTAATTTCCTAAAACAGCTGGCCACTGTAGTTTTTAACAAACAGATGAAAATTGTACATTTGTTTGGGACTATTTTCAGTGCTGGATGAATCCACATTTGGTGCTCTAGTGAGAATTTCTGGCAGCAGGATGGTGTGTGGGATTGGGACAAAATAAACTACAGTGTGTGTGTTCATGGTCATGAGGGAACACATCACCCAGTCCAGAGGTGTGGCTTGATGGTGTGTTTTTAATAGTTCATGTTATGTATCAGGATTTGCATACACAGGCAATTCTTGTTTGAAGGATCAGTACTTTGTTTCAGTGGGTTTGGTCTTTTAATGGGACTTGATGACAGTAAGAAAAATATGAAATATTGCCAGTCATCCCAGGTGCAGTTAAGTTTCTGTTGTAATTTGAACACTCAAAACTAAGGTTTTCTTCAGAATTAACAACAATAATAGTTTAACCTCAAATTAAGTTAGATTCAATCAAATGTGTGACAACATCACAAACTAATGCAGATTATAAACTACAACTAAAGAACATTTAGGCAAAGTCATAAACTTCATCATTTGAATACACTTTTGCATTTGCTATCTTACCCATGTTCTTTTCCAAACAATTAGCAAGTTGAGATTGATTGATTTCTTTTAGAATGTCTAGTGTGATCTGCAAGGCCTCATTGCCTCCGTAGTGGTCAGTCATTAACATAGCAGTGTCCATGGTGTCCTTGCCCTCCAGTTTACTCCAAGGAACAGGTTTATACTTGGATTTGCTGTATTTTTTTAGGTTGAAATGAAACCTTTTTAGGTCATCTTTAGGAAGGTCATCTAAGGTTTTCTGGATCTCCACAGTGACATTGGGTATGTCAGGAAAGATTGTGGTCTGTGGAAAGAAAGGGATGTAAATTATTTATTGTTAACATTACAAAGAAATCACTGTCTATAATAACTAAAAATCCTGGAGGTTTGTTATGCCTTTATGTGCTGTAAAAATGGAACTACAAGTCACTGTGATTTTACTGTATTGATTATAAAACAACAGAAATTTTACCACAAGAGTTTCTTTCCTCTTGGCGCCCAAGTCCTGTGCCTTTGGTTGCTGAATTTCCTCTTTTCCTGCAGTTCTCTTGAATGGCAGATGAACATTTTCGGACTTTTTTCCCACCATTTCATCAGTTTTTGATTCGATTTTGTTATATGACTCAGCTTGCTGGGTTGCTATTGCTTGAGCCAGACTTGGCTCAGGTTGAATGGGTTTTGGAGTTGCTTTTTGGTCTGTGCTGGTGTGAGGGATCGGTTGCAGTGTCGGCTCTAGTTTCTTGTTCAACTGACGTAGTTCTGCCAGAATCTTTACAGCAGGACCACTTTTCACATCCAGATCCAGAAAATCCTGCTTCTTAAAGCAAACAAGGCAATCTCCAGAAACATCTTCCTCCTGGAGCCGTTCTGCATATTTGCTATATGTCTTCACATGCTGCTGTAACCACTGGTTCACCTGCTCCTTTGTCCACTTTTCCACGTATGCTGGGAACTGTGACTCATGTTTTGATCCTTCTTTCAACCTTTCTAGATAAGATGTGATTTTGACTGCAGGACCGTGTTTTATTCCCAAGTCTAATATGTCTGTCTTTTCAAAGAGAACTAAACTATCTCCAGAGACATCTTCTTCAATGAACCTGTCTGCACAAAGCTCATGAACTTTGACCTGTGTCATCAGCCACAGGTGGACATCTTCCTTCGTCCATTTTTCAATTTCAGGTGGCGGCTTTGTTGTTGAGCGTTTCATATTGGATCAACTAAAAATGAAACAGATGAGTCATAGATCAAAATAGTGAAAGGAACAGTAAGACAACATATTGCCTTAAGACTGAAGATGTCAAAGAAAAAAAAAATATCAGTCACCCAGATGGTTATTGGCTTTTCAGGAGAGTTAAAATATTCATTTACATTATAATTGGTACCTGAAGATTGTAAATCAGTTTATGAAACAAATGTAGTTCAAATGTGGTGGCAAGCTATAGTAAACAATACAGTACACAGAAAATATGCCAAAAGTTTGGTGGGCATTCCTATGGAAGTCCAGTATACATGCAAAATGATGTTATGACCTAGCAGTAGTGCAGAAAGAAAAAAGAAAACTAAGCTGAACTAAAAAGGCTCACGTTGACACATCTTACCATTGTACTTACATTTCACATTGATTTAACATTGCTTTAAGTTGGAATATCGGAAATTTAGTATTTTTGACTTAATTGAGAAAGGGGCCCCAGAGCTTGACAAATTTATTGGATCTGCCTGACATAGAGAGTCTTATTTTTTCTAATTTAAGGAAATATAGTATATCACAGATCCAGTGTGTATGAGACAGGGGTGTAGGAAGATTCCACCTCGTTAGGATCAGCCTCCTAGCCAGAAGAATTGTGAAAGTGGTTAGATAATATTTTTAACACATTAAATTTAGCTTTATTAAATGTCAGGTCTTTGTCAGGAAAAACATTTTTAATCAATCATTTTATCATCGAGCACAACCTTGACTTTATGGTTTTAACTGAAACTTGGTTAGACCAAGATAACAGTGCAGCTGTTCTTATCTAGTCAACCCCTCCCAACTCCAGTTTAATAAGTGAAGCTAGAGTGCAAAAAAAAGGAGGTGAAGTTGCCATTTTGTTTAATGATTCCCTCCAATGCAAACAGATGTCTTATGGAAACTTTGATTCTTTTGAAATGTGGCTCTTTAGTTGAATTCCTCCCCTCGAGCTATATTTCTAAATATCTACAGGCCACCTAAATACTGTGCAACCTTTTTTGATGACTTTGCTGAACTGCTGTCTATTGTCTGTATTGACTTTGACTGTGTAGTTATTGTTGGTGATTTTAACATCCATGTTGATAACCCCCAGGACGGAGGGACTAAAGAACTGTATTATGTTCTTGATAACTATGGACTGACTCAGCATGTGACACAACACACACAACACACACACACACACACACAACAAGGGGCACACTCTGAGCTTAAACATCTCTAAGGGTCTGAACATTTCTAAGGTTGTGGTGACTGATGTTGCTCTCTCTGATCATTCCTGTGTTTTCTTTGAGAGTGCTATCTCTGTACCCACAAATGTTCAAACAGAGGTAATCACAAAACGACGATCACTGAAAACACTAGTGAAATATTTACTCAGGCCTTTTCTTCTACACCTGCCCTCTCTTGGGTCTCAGTCAATGAGCTTGTAGATAATTTCAATTCTAAAATTACAAATGTCATTGATGCCATTGCACCCACTAAGGTGAAGGTTGTCTCTGGTAAGAAAAGATCTCCATGGAGAAATGCCACGCTGGTCAGAATGGAAAAAAGAGTGTTGAAAAGCTGAATGCAGGTGGCAAAGGTTCATTATGACATCTATAAAAAGAGACTTCACATTTATAATTTGGAACTGAGAAATGCAAGGCGGCCCTTCTTCTCTGACATCATTGCCAAAAACAATAATAATGCACATATCTTATTTGCTACTGTCGTCAGGCTAACAAACCCTCCTGTGTCAGTAGCCCCTGAACCTCTGTCCATCAGGGCCTGCAATAAATTTGCCTCCTTCTTGACTGACAAAATTCAGAAATTTAGACGAGCAGTCAGTGCTTTCATATCAGGTGCAGGATATGTGTGTCCACTTAAAATCAATTTGAATAGTATGACACAATTCCATCCGATCAACCATAAAAACCTGGAGGACATTATACAACATCTGAAATCCTCCTCTTGTTGCCTTCATATTCTGCCGACAGGCTTTTTCAAAATTGTTTCAAATTGAACGGCCTCAGATCTTCTACAGATTGTCAACACGTGTCTTCTCTCAGGTGTCTTTCCACAGGCCCTGAAAACTGCCGTCATCAAGCCACTCTTAAAAAAGAACACTCTAGACACTTCACTAATGAACAACTATAGGCCCATATCAAACCTCCCGTTTTTAAGTAAAATCATTGAAAAAGCTGTTTTTCAACAGCTGAACAACTTTGTGGCACTAAACAACTGTTTTGATGTCTTCCACTCAGGATTTCAGCCAAAACACAGCACTGAGACTGCTCTTGTTAAGGTCTTCAATGACATACACTTAAACACTGACAGTGGCAAAATTACAGTATTAGTGGATCTCAGTGCTACATTTGGTTGACCACAACATATTACTAGACAAACTGGAAAACTGGGTGGGACTTTCTGGCACAGTACTGGACTGGTTTGAATCCTACTTAAAGGATAGGGACTACTTTGTGTATATACATAATAACACATCTGAGCAGACAAAAATGACATGCAGAGTTCCCCGAGGCTCCATTCTGGGGCCTCTTCTGTTCAACATCTACATGCTCCCACTAGCTCAAATTATGGAAAACAACAAAATATTTAACCACAGTTATGCTGATGACACACAAATTTACATAACCATATCACCAGAGGACTACAAGCACTGAGTAAGTGCATTGAACAAATCAATGATTGGATGTGCCAGAATTTTCTTCAATTAAACAAAGACAAAACTGAAGTAATTGTTTTTGGATGTTAAAAACCACAAACCAAGCCAGAAATCTTGGTGAAGTCAAGCTACATTACAGCCACAACAGCCACATTAAGACAATTACAAAGTCAGCCTACTATCACCTAAAGAATATATCAAGAATTAAAGGACTTATGTCTTAGCAGGATTTGGAAAAATTTGTCCATGCATTTATCTTCAATAGACTTGACTACTGTAACGCTGTCTTCACAGGTCTCCCTAAAAAATCGATCAGACAGCTCCAGCTGATTCAGAATGCTGCTGCTCGAGTCCTCACTAAAATCAAGAAAGTGGATTATATCACTCCAGTTCTCAGATCTTTACACTGACTTCCTGTCTGTCAAAGAATTGATTTAAAATACTGCTGTTGGTTTATAAAGCACTGAATAGTTTAGGGCCAAAATACATTTCTGATCTGCTGCTACATTATGAACCATCCAGACCTCTGAGGTGGTCTTTTCAATTGTATTTAAATGTCTTTTTACTTGTGTTGCTTTTATATTCTGTCTTATTGCCTTTTATGCTCTATGTAAAGCACTTTGAATTGCCTTGTTGTTGAAATGTGCTATACAAATAAACTTGCCTTGCCTCTCTGTCACACTTATGAACAGTTAACTCAGGCACTGTGCAATAACCCTGAAACACTTTATACTATATACCCACTGCACCTACAAATGATATATATTTTAGTTTAAAATACAAAATGTGCAATAACATGTACACATTTAATTTATTACTGTATATCTGAACAGGCTGTATATACTGTACATAACCACAGACTACATGTATATAAAATAATGTCACTTTTTTTAACCATTCAGTATTTATATCGTCACTCTGTGCACACCTCACTTCATTGCACTACTTGTATCCTGTTTAGAGTTCACAGAAACGTATACGTTTCACCTGTATAGACTTTCCTCATGTATCTTTCTGAGATTATTTTGTTGTTTGTAAGTATATTGAGAGCCACCAATTCGGAGTCAAATTCCCTGAATGCATAAACCGACTTGGCTAATAAAGATGATTTGAAATTAAACATTGACATATTATCACCATATAAGGTTGTGGTATATAAAGTTATTTTCCTGTAATCCTTTACCTATTTCCTGTAATGACAGAATAATAACAAAGAATTATCCAATGCATTATTAATTTAGGCAGTAGGGGGATGTCACATGTATCATGTGATCTGAATTTTGAGACATAAAATCAGCAGGGTAGATAAAAACAAAATATCCTCAATTGGAAATGAATGAGAGAACATAAGCTTAATGTAGTTTAAGGGCGTAATATTGGTCTAAGGAGTGAGGGGCACAACATGTATATACTTTTAATTTGCAACAGCAAATATATTTTAGAGAAAAGTATTACTGTGAGGATGAGGAAAAATCTTTAATGAATGTGTCTGCAAATTTCTGCTCTCGCAATATTTGCTTGTAGCAACTGAAGCCTAATTAAACTCAGACTACTAATCAAAGTTTTTTTTTTATATTAAGATGGTTTCATGTCTCACTCTGAAATTAAAGCTTTGAGCAAATAAACAACTGGAGAATAAAAAAAGGGGAAATCATGGAATCTTTTTGTTCAACAAAATTTTATCTAAGTTTTTGACTCATCAAAGTAGCTTCCTTTTACAAATATAACAGCCAAACACCATCCTGTTCTTTTCTTCTAAGTTAGTTCGGAACCCCTGACAAGCTAGGTGTAGAACAAAGTGTACTACATGGCTCTGCAGGATGCTGTGATAAAGTCACCAATAGGGCTGGGCGATATGACCAAAATCTCATATCCCAATATAGGTAATTTCATATCCCAATAACGATACTATCCCGATTTAGCACGTTTTAATTCAATGAATAAACAGTTGGTCCTTGCGCCTTACCGCCTACCTTTGTACCATTTAAGGCTATTCACTGGACTTGAACTTTTTAAATTTTAACAAAAACTGGGAAAATTGGGGTGTTCTAAAACTTTTGATTGGTAGTGTGAAACAAAAACAAAAAGATGAAAACAAATAGAAATGCTATGTTAATATCTGTATTGTTAATGCAATATTCATTTTCCTTCATAGAGACCTGTTACTTAATGACAGATAATGTTATGTTTTCATCTTTACCACAAAGAGCACTCAGCTTTACTTCGTTATCTTTGATGTTTGATTCTAGCATCCTTTGAAGAGAATATTAACTGTAAATAAAATTATGGACTCAAATTTTTTTTTTATCCAAAAAACTTGCAGAGGAGTGGAAAGTGCTTTTCAGCCATGCTGGCAGCATTGCTCTTGGGATGTCCATGTCAGTCTGTCTGGCTACCATTTTGGTCCAGACTGAAATATCTCAACAACTGTTATTCTATGTAGTGTAGTGTAACAGTGTAGAAGAGGGCTCACACTGGTCAATACAACTGGTTTGTTCACAGATCACAAGAGCAGTTAAAAGAGGGTATTGTATTATTCTACTTGGCAGGGGAAGTGCCTTTAGTCAGCCTTTTCTGTCAGACTCACAAGAGCGGAAAACAGTGGCTCACTGATAGTCAAATCTGTCCACAAAAAAAAAACCCACTTCCTTTCTACTGTTGCCATTTTGTTAATGTCACTCTGTTTGTGAACTTTTCTCTTGTTTCTCCAACTGCTGTACTTGCATGCATTGTCCGTTGTGGTATGTGTTTTTTGTGTAGCTACAAGCTAAGATTTGAAAGTTAAACTGTTCATCTAATTGTAATGAAATTTTATTAAAAGCCCACAATTTATTTTAACTATACAAAGTGGTTTGGCGATTCTATATCAGACATGAATATTAGTAATTTGTCAGCATTAAAGTTGAACTAACCTTATATACTGTAGGTTAGGTCTACATTACAACACTTGCAGTGTACATGTATTACCTTAAATATTATTAAAACATTGCCAAATGACAAATAGCCATTGAAATTTGTCTGCAGAAAGAGTAACTATGTGGTAGGGTACTTGAAGTTGGGCCACTGACAGTTACAGTCTGGTGAGGCTTACTGTTGTAATGCATCAACTCTGTCAACAAGCAGTCTGACCCAAACAAACTTCATATCGTACTGTTGGTCTGTTTTGGGGAAATTAACCTTTAATTATCATTCCTTTTCTTTGCCTAAGCACCTGCCCCCCAAAATGTCTGTGCACAGCACTGCTCTGTACTGCCTGCTTGACCCAACTAATATTTGCTCTTTCTCCAGGGCTGGCACACTTTGTGAAGATAGGTCTGGCTATGTGAGACTAATATTTGCTGAACCTTGTTCAATGCTGTCCTGTTACATACCTCATGTGCTATACACTTCTTTGGCTACTGCTTCAATGTTGTCATATCAATAACATTAACATTCTCTAATGTCATATTTTTGTTTTGTCATGAGTTGCTGTTTGCACCCTATTGCAATAATTGTGTTTTTATCTCTACCGTTTTTTTGTTCTTGCTTTTTTCACTTTTAGGGAGTCTATTGTAACATCTGCCCAAAGCTACAGATGAAAACTAGCCTTCAACTACTGTGAGAAGGTTGACGCCCCACCGTTTCCATGCAACTCTACTGTTTGATGAGTCATCTGTTGTCTTTACATCGTTTAAGAAACCACAAAGAAATTCAGACCAAATGAGGTTTCACTTCTGAGTTTGTGCCTGAATTTAAACATACGGGTCAATGACGTGACATGCAGGTTTTTGTGTCCGAGGGCACTACTTTGGTTTTAAATAATTTTAAATGATTCATAATAAGCATCATTTTATTCTATGAAACCTATTTAATTTGAACATATTTCCAGATTATCATATAAATTATATATATTTTACGTTTTTCCATCTCAAACCCTCAAAATGTCAGTGGTGCAACCGTCCAAGCAAGTTAACACTATATGAAATGTGTTAGATGTGTAATTTAAAATATGAATTAATATAACATTAATATGTGGGCATAATTTTATATTGAAAACCTTTCAAATAAACAAAGTTTAATAGTTTAATTGTTCTTAAATTGTTTAGAATTTTAAAAACTTTGTCCGGAAATCTGCATATCTGAAATGTCAGGGTGGCGCAACTGCATTCATACAACTTTTATTTTGAATTGAAGAGAGAGATGAGTAAACAGGATATTGCATCATCTAAAGGATCGCAAATTACCTTGACTGATGAGTGAAAGGTATGTAAATCTCTCTCATATATTGCTAATTTTCTCTTCATAGTTAGACTTGTACTGTTTACATGTCAGGTGGTACAACCAATATAAAACTAAGAAAACGTTGTTTTAATCTAAAACTCTTTATTGTATTGTAAAAATGAATGAATGAACTAGCTAGCAAAGTCAAAAGGTTAAATAGATGTCCTAGTAGATGCCTGAATAATTGGCAAATAATAGAAAATGTCAGGTGGCGATACCAGAAGGAATGTCCTTTCTTAATTGAATAAACATGTTAACTGAGATATACAAATGTATATTATTAAAAATATTAAAGATATTAATTAAATGTACATTAATAGTTTGTGCCTGAACTTAAACATGCATATGTTTTGTGAACTGACATGAACCTGCTGTCATCCCAGCATGATATGGTCCTTATGTCATTTCAATTTGACTTGATTAAGCTTAACTCTAGTAAAGTGAGATTTATTTGCTCAACCTGCTGATCTTTAACTATAAACTGTTTTATTCCATGATATGTTTACACAATGCTACATCCAGAATTATGTTTTCTTTTTTAGCCTTAGTTTAGTGTTGTTATTATTTAAAAGACCGGTTTCTTCTTACTATAGTGAAAGCTCATTAGTTTTCCAATGCAGGAAAATTTAACTAACCCACTTCCTGCCAGTATTTCTGGCAGCTTTTTTTCACAATTTGTATTCAAAAAAATCGAAATTATGTTAAATTTACACCATTGTCATGTCCTATCATGGTTTTAATGTGTGTTTTTAATCAAATGAAATATATTTTCAATGTCAGCCTTGTAGAATCTTCTCATGAAACACCAACATACAGTCTGTGCTTGTCAGTTTCAGTCTCCACCCTGATATACAGGATGTGCTTTGAATGATGCATTTGGCTGTATTTTTGTACAGCCATTTTATGCTTAACCTGCAGGGATCAGAACACTTCCCTATTACCGTCTCTGTCCGTGTATGTAAGTTCTGCCTAAAACATGAGATTAGTCCTGCACTAACTCTGCAGCGGGTCATTAAAGGACACAAGGTCACATTAACTACTTGAACGTATATGTAACTTATAAACTTTGTGATTTTAATTTTTAATTTAAATTTAATTTAACTCTTTTTTCTTTTGTGAAGGGTGGTCTAGCAAAGTAAGAATTTCAATGTATGGTGTAACTGCCCGTGTTTACTTTACACATGATAAACTTCTTGAATTAAATTTAAAACACTGGTCAGTTTTTAGATATTAAGATGTGTAATAAGTGACATAATAAATAAGTTACAAAACGTTTTTTCTGGGTGAGCTGCTTCTTAAACCAAAATTATGAACTGAGTCCTAAAGTTAAATTTTTTTTCTCAAACGAATTACAAATTGATTATTAAATGTGAAAATAGTATAATTACCTATACTTCACCCACTCATATAACGAGCCATTTCCTACCAAAAGCTTTAGAATAATAACCAAGAGGGCGGTAATGAGGTTTCATACGAATGCTTTCCACAATTGATGACACATCAAGTATAGTTATTATTCAAAATGTGAGCGTTAGAAGAATTGATTGTTTAGCTTTTATATGAAAAGTGAATTTCTCACCGACTGAAGTCAGCATACTCACGCTGGTTTTCTGCTGCGGACCATTTCTCCTGGTAGATGGGGTTTGCTGTTAACTATTAACTGGATATTTTACGGAGATCATCGAGCCTTTATCCGTGAAGTCTGCCCCTCCCTGCAACATCATTTCCTGGAGCAATGGTTTTACAGCACACCCACTCACAGACGTTTGAGTCCAGGTCTAAGAAATCAGGCAGTTAATATAGATTTATAGGCTATATAACTAAAAATAGATTACGCCGTCAGAAACAAAAATTAAACAATTAGACATTTATTAATAAACACAATGCCAGATTACTGGACGGAGAGTTTTAGCTTTTGGTCATTATCATTATTATTAAACTTAAGTTCGATCGTCAATTAACTGTAAAACCGCTGCAGACTACAAATACTGTGTAAAATATGTGTTTGGCTGCATTTACCTCAGTAATAATGTCCACACCACCTCCACCTGCTGCTCTCTCTCCACCTTGTATTCATGTCTTTCATTTGTCTTATTTTATCTCTTCATCTCCTTTTAGTTTTCCATGAACGTGTTTAATGCTTCCTTATTAATACATATACGATAGAGATGATATCACAGTTGTATGAGTAATATCGGAGTTGAACACAGCCAAAGTTCACATTTTGTAATGAAGATCAGGTAATGATTGATTTTTTTGAGCTCAGTGATCTGATATACTTATACTGATCTGATAAACCTGGCATTAACATCCGTCGCGGGTGATCCGATCACAAGTGGACAAGTTTAAGTACGTCTGATTACACCTGGCATTAACATGCGTCTCCACATGCGTCCTGAGTGACCACTTGTGGTCGGATCTCACTTCCCCGCTCTAGATGCAAATAACACGGACATTATTTCCATTTTCAAAGACCAAAGTCGTTCGTTATTAACCGGCAGGAGGACCGGACTCAACTTGTTTGACTCAACTTGTCGGAATAGAGAGAGAGAGAAAGAGAGAGAGAGAGAGAGAGAGAGAGAGAGAGAGAGAGAGAGAGAGAGAGAGAGAGAGAGAGTTATATGCAGTGATCTCCCCGCAGCTGCATCTCTCCATTCAGAGACACTGTGCGCATTTACGCACGAGACACAGCAGCATAACTTCCATTTATTGTTAAATCTCCGACACGCCGACAGCAGCGGTCAGGATCTAATTTTAATAATGTTCTGTTTTCTTCTACACATCCAACAGATCAGCTGTTACACACAGTCCAGGTTTATACTGTTTGCAGTAAAGCAGCCGCCCTCCTGATAAAACCTGAGCTCATCATGTCCAGCAGCGCAGCAAAAGAAAAAACTGTTGTTATCAACTTGTCAGGAAAGAAGAAACTATCTAGCAACGTTTAGCTTCTTAAATATTTTTTTAGACAGACAAGCGAAAACAAGTTAGTTTCTGGTTTTGGCTTAATTACTGTTCTCATTGTCGATTTGAAGAGGGAAATGGGTTAGGGGAACGGGGAAAACGTTTTTTAATTCACATGAAAAACAAATTGATTTGTTTATCCTGTTATCAAACAAGTTGAACAGCTTTGGACCCGGAGGCAGCAATGCAATTCCCTGCCTAGTCTGCCGGAAAATAGAGGACGTCAGGTGAGTAGGTGGTCCTTCAATGTGGACCAGGACGCATTGCGTTTATATTGCCAAATGAATGTGGTCACATGCGGCCCAGACCACCTCCGAATGTGGTCTTTGAGTGATCGGATCTCAATCCGTCCTCAATGCGTCTTGGGTGCGTTTAGACCTGTATTTAGAGCTGTCCACTTGTGATCGGATCACCCGAGACGGATGTTAATACCAGGTGTAAACAGGGCTTATGTCCTAAATTAAATAAAAGTTAACTTAAAAGTTATTTAAATGTTTTATCTTAATTAAGGAGGTCCTTATTTACACTTAAAGAATTTATCCAATTTTCTTTTTCTCACAATTAGTCACTTTTAACAGTAGAATCTGAAATTTTCATCGCCAATGCCAAAAGCCAACCTTAATGCTTACCTTTAAAGTCACACTGAAACGGAAATTAGAGCGTTTACAGCTTTGTGACGTAATTCAGAGGGACACTGAATATGAGTGCAGGGTTTCGTTATCTGGAATTTAAATCAAATCCTAGATATTTTAAACTTGAATGGAGATCCTAAAGTTTCCAAAAATATCAAATATGTCAAGCTGAATGTTGGGGAAATGTGTCTAAAATAATGTCATCAAGATGATATGAAGAATATTTCCATTTTAATGAAATGATGCAGCCATAAAAAGCAAAGATTCTTGGTAACTTCCCTCAGCATAAAAATCTCATATTTAAGATGTCAGTAAAGAGCGGAAGCAAGCGGTTACAGAATAGTACTGGTAAATATGTGATATAGTTTAAATGTTTAGGCTAGAGTCACAGACTCTGACCAACAACCAACATTAGCTTTCTTGTTAAAGTCTCTTATTTAACTTACAAACATTAACACAAGTTTTTTGTTGCACCTTAGCTTGTTTATAAAATTCTTCTGTCTCATGCACCATATCAGTGTCCCCTTCCACCTCCACCAGTAAATATTTACAGTACAGACCTTTGATTATCTTACCTTTGGCTTTAGGAATCCAAATTTATTGTTGTTTTCACTGATTCTCGGGTCAGATTAACATCTAAAATGTACCTGCATTTTAAAATGAATATATTGTCTCATTGCACAAAGTATAGACATACAATTATTTTAACAGTTTCAAGATTTGCAATGTTTTAAGAATAATCTCTTATCAATAAATACCTTAAATACTGTAATAACTTTTTTCATGACACTCAATTGTTTTCACAGACATACTGAACATATTAGGTATAATCTGATCAAGTACAGAACAAGCACTGATCTTACTTATGTGCCTAGTTGGTTAAAACAAGAAACTGAAGCATCTCTCTTTTAGTCATGAATATAACCAAATAGAATATCCTCAGCATGGCATTAAGTTTATATATCAAGCATAATCCACTTACTATATTAGTGTAGTATATCATACATCTAATGTTGAATATCTAGATGTAAATTCTATAGAACCCTTCAGTAACTCCACTGTCTAAAGTAGCCTAGAGAGAAGCGTTAGCGTAGCATTGCCAAATGGCTAGCATAAAAGAGTAATTAGCTAGCGTTAGTAGTCTCAAAGTTGTTAATATAATATCATTCAATACATCCACAAAAACCAACATTAACAAAGCAGACATAGCCATATAAAATGATTACTTACGATGCCTCAACGAGAGTCTTAGAAAGTGGATGACAGCTGAATGTTTTTCGCTTAGTCACTGTGCCTTTCAATAAAATGGTGGACGTAAACTGATGCACATAAAATGCCAGGCTTAGTAGACATGGAAACAACGGCAGGGAGTCACTAATCACGACATCAAAATAAGAGTAAAGTTGCTGGAAATAGAATATTAGGCTAAATAAAAGGGTAAATAACTGCATCCAGGTAAATGCCTGCTTCTAATATCAAATCTGATGTAACTATTGTTATCATTATCTATTCTATCAAATATGTTTAAACTGGACAATAAACAATAATAACTGTTACTCTTGCCCTTTCAATGACGGTAACCCTTTCAACCTAGCTAGCATTTAATTTGCTAGTGCAGTCTCCAAGTTGTAACAATAATACATCCATATTTCAATTTCATGAATTGCATTCACCAAACTTATGTAGGCTAGCTAAAATAAGTATGATTTAATCAGTGTGTTCAGAAAATGGATTAAAACCAAATGAGTGTTTTTACTGAGTCTGGACTGACTAGTGGTAGGATATTAAATAAAAGACAAAAATCACTGTATTCCTGCTGATCATATGAACATTGATTATTGTTAAAACTTAGCTGCAGTAATGTTTTAATTACATTTATCACACAGCTAAATCTTGCTATTTCAACCTAGCTAGCATCTCATCAAGTTTTAATCAAATACAATTAACCTACTGTACACTGTAAAAAAAAAAAAAAAATTCACAGAAATTTACTGTATTATTTTACTTTTCTTTTTGTTTTTTCTACATTAAGTGTAAATGCCATAAAAATAAAGTAAATTATTTTTATTAAAAATATTCACCATAAAATAAAGGCTGTAATCTGTAAATTAATATAATGGAATATTATAGTTTTTTAACAGGATTTTTCAATTACTTAATGGTCTTGAATATTACATTACATTGAATTCTATGTAAAAATACAAATAATACACATCCTATTACTGAATGTAAAATCAAGGCAACTTTCTGTTTTCTTTTAAATTTCATGTAAAAAAAAAAAAAAGTTAAAAAAAGTAAAAAAAACACTTACCGTCGAATAACAGTAAAAATCGTTTAGTTATTCTACAAGAATTTTTTTTTAAATACAGATATTTACTGTAGACATTATCTGCATTTTTACAGTCCAACTGTTGTAAAATAAAAAAATAAAAAAGTAAAATATTGCTAGAATGCTAAATAAATTTATAAATGTGCACAAAAAAATTAAAAACATTGCAGAAATACCTTAAAATTACCTAATTTAAATAATGGCTTGTTTTATACAGTATTCTTTTGTTAATTCATAGAATTATCCAATTTATCCTTAAGACTGCCCCATCAAAGCACAAATTTCTGGATGTAAAACACAAAAAAATTATGTAAAATTATATTCAAATGATCCTCCTTTAACACCCATTAAAGGTATCTTGAGAGCTTTAGGCTTTAATTGTATGTGATAATCTCATCTCTTTACAGTAAATTCCTGGTAAAAATATTGGTTTGATACTGTACAAAAAATAGGATCATGCAAAAATGGCATACAAAAACATAATTTTAATAATCATTGCCTTATATAAACATTATCTGAAAGTAATTACAAGCAACTATCCAATAGATCTGCAGACTTCTCCAATTAATGTATGAGATTTACTGTATATAAACAGTATTTGACAGTAACTACAAGCAACTATCCAATATATCCATCTGACACTTTTCTTCAGAGGGATATTTTTTATATATTGTGTGTAAACTGCCATCATTCTTCAGAGCCTGCCACAGCTGTGAGTACTGTAGCTCCCTCAATTTGTTTTGTGCATTGCATTGTTGGAGAATATTATCCATCAATAGGACACACAAAAATAAATCAAAAGTCAATTTTGTCACTTTTCCATTATGAACACACTAAACATTTAAACCTTCTGTATACTGAATGAGTGATCCAACTGTGGTGAATGAGAAGAATACGCTGAATGAAACTTAATGACTCTTTTGTCCATTCTACTGCTGTGTTTTTTAGATATATATTGTATAGTCTGAATATACGTTCATATTTCTATCTCCAGTGGATTGGAAATGTGTTTTACTTCTTCAGGGGAGATGTCAATCAAAGACAGTCTATACGGGCCCACACACTGCTAAGTAGAGGGGCCTCTAGGGGCCTTTAAACTGGGAGAAGCAAAAGAATTTAAAAATATATTGTTATGACCCAGCTTAAGAGAAACCCTGGCTCAACATGAAAATGACAGTCCCTCTCCCCAGCTCCCAAGAAACAGCAGCAACAAGGGATTTTGCAGCCTTTAGATGTTTATTTCATAGTTGTGGTTTCAGGGTGAGTTAACAGCAAAACAACAAACAAAAGGGAACTAAAGCTAATCAACCTAAAATTACCTATTTAAACATAAAGAAACAAAAATACAAATCACTGACATAACTCCTAACTTAACAGAGACAGGAGGAAAGATATTAAACAAAGATGCCATCCACCCCTACAGAAACTGGGCTGTTAAATATATTTACAAAGTTATTTACAATACTGTACACAGTGGGTCAGAGAAGCAGAACAACAACAGCAACAACAATAACAATAGATACATGACTAGCAACAGCAGGAACAGCAGGAGAAGGACATCCCCACGTCAGTGTGGTCCATGGGGTTTCCTGCGGATGAGAAAACACAAAGAACTCAGGGGAAGAAGTCAAGTTAGTAACATGCATTAATGGTAAATGAATACATACAGATGGAGAGGAGGAGGAGAGAGGAGCTCAGTGCATCAATGGAAGTCCCCCGGCAGTCTAGGCCTATAGCAGCATAACTAAGGGCTGGTCCAAGGCGAGCTTGGTCGGCCCTAACTATAAGCTTTATCAAAAAGGAAAGTCGTAAGCCCACTCTTAGAGAGGGTAGAGAGGGTGTCTGCCCCCCGGACCGAATCTGGAAGATGGTTCCACAAGAGAGGAGCCTGATAGTTGAAGGCTCTGCCTCCCTTTCTACTTTTGGAGACTGTAGGAACCACCAGTAAGCTGCATTCTGGGAGCGCAGTTTTCTAGTGGGGTAATAGGGTACTATGAGCTCTCAATAATTACAGAGATCAATGGCATAGAACCAACAGCAAGCATGCCAAAAGTAGTTACAAAAAATGACCAGCAGGTGTCGCACTGAGTGAACCTCCTCATCAATAGGTCTGTACACTCAATTTCTAAAAAAATAAATAGAAATGTGGATATGTTGACAGCTAGACAAAAAACAGGCATCTATAGATAGGCATTTATGCAGTGACTAATCTACACAGACAGTGAACATCATATGAAGCATCAACTATTGTGCAGTAAATCAGTTTGGGACATCTCATCCAGGTAGCATCAGTTAGAATCAAGCTCTCACTGGACAGTGGCCTCCATCAGCTGTGATCATGTGGAGCCACTTGATAACTGGCAAAACACACTCAATGTAATTCTGCAGACTGGTTAGAGACTCATCCTACCTGATAGGAAGGGACCGCTTTACGGCTATTATGGAGATAGGACGAATAATTTCCGCCCACTAATAACTTTGTCGATATACATTTGACATTTAAATATTGTATTGAGATAGACTTGAAAAAGTCCAAACCTATCCTTGAATCTACTTAAATTTTGCGAATGCTACAGGAGGCGTTCAAGTTCATTTCCCATACAATATGTACTGACATTACTGTGAGTGTACTGAGAAGTTACGCTGCTGGTCTTGAAGTACTCAGAGACTCCTCGCGCTGATACACCAGAAGACTACGAAGGGCCAGAGTGCATCTCATTTTCATGAACATTTTGTTCCTAGACTGAAAATGAAAAAGTAATAATTATTACACAAATAATTATACATCACACAAACATCAAGCACAAAACAGTGTAACAGTTCAACTAATGTAATTTCCAAAAAATAATATAATTATGATGGTTCTATTTTTTTAAACAACTATCGTTGCCCGAGCCAGTGTTTGAAAATTATATATATAAAAATGTTTGTGGTCATGTTTCCAGACTTTACAAACTTGCCAGGGTTGTAAAATACTGACTTGCAGTATTATAAAGTGCTATGCAGTGTTTTGGCATCTGAATAGACTCCAAACGCATGGATCTATCCCTCAAACTGGACTTCTTGTATCATATTTCATCATCTCATTGCTACCTGAAGCAACATGCCAACACTAATACAGACCATTTTTGGTCTGAACAGGGTTCAGACAGATTTTCAGTCTGGTAATAGCTCAGTACATAAAAAGAACTGAGTCTACATATTCTTGAATAATTCAATATGGATATACAAATATACTACTCCTGATGCAGATAAAATCATATTTAAAACATAAATCTGATTGCTGTACAAAGGGCAATGTCACTCAGTCAATTTGATCCTGCGGGAACAGATTTAACGAAAAATATGAAATAATTTGTGTTACAGTCCTAATTGCTTATTATTCCAGTTAACAAGGACTTCACAATGAAATGCTTAAGTGACTTTTTAAATACAAAATGTAACTATTTATCTGACTTACCAATACAATAGCCGCCTCCTGGTGAGTGAGTGATTTAGTCTTAGATGTGCACAAAACACATGAATATGAACTTTTTATTAGTTTACAAAATAACAGTCAAGTAAAAAAAATCAAATGTAATATGGGCAGGGTTTGAAGTGGAGCTACAATGTTAAATTGATAAAGTTCATCAATAGAAAATGAATCACCAATAATATCTTAATTTATAGGGTAGCACGTAGGGTGTGGTGGTCCAGGGCAGCAGGACCTCGAACGTGGCCCAGTCTTCTATGAGGGTTAGCCTCACTCATGCAATAGCCCACAATGCACCACACACGACGAATCTGACCTTTGCCCCCAAACGATCGGTCTCCTTCAAATTTTCTCACAACCCCCAAATTCTCCATCCCCTAGTCCAACTTAGGTGGCTAGGCCGTGGATGCACCGGGACCTAGGACAACCCTACGGACCATAGAAGCTGAGGAAACTCTGAACTGGAAACTCCAAAATACCTAAGAAACCTTTAACTTACTTTTAGACCTACCTACTCTTGCTCTAGGGCCTCAGCCCAAAATTTCCCTATGCAATTAGCCTCAGAATTGCTTTATTAACTATCTACCCAACCCCAACTTAACATTCACCTCTCTCCTACCTTAATACTTAACCCTAATATTTACCTTTAATAATTTAAGTTAGTCTGGGACCTACCTTAACCTACAGTAATACCTACCTTACTTACCTTATTCTAAGACTTACCGCTGTGCAAATAAACATAGCACAAAAAGTAAGGAAATTTGTGTTTGGTAGATCATTTCTTTGTTGTAACAATGCTCCTTGGCAATAAGCTGTTTGGCATTGGCAGAGAAGATTTGGCATATTTTTCATGGCCGCAACCCACATACTCAGCTCTGCTGCTCATCCCACAAATGCATGTTCCTCACAAATGTGGCTCCATTTAAAAGGGAAATAAACAGGCTTTCTAACGGTATAAGATTTATTGCCAAGGAGCATTGTTACAACAAAGAAATAATCTACCAAACACAACTTTCCTTACTTTTTGTGCTATGTTTACTTACCTCCAATACTTACCTTAATACCTACCCTATTTACCGTTATCCTCATGCTTATCTCAATATTTACATGACAGAAATACCTACCAAAAAAATACCTACTTACCTTAAATACTTTAAATACGTACTGTAGGAACAATTAGCACCTCAACACCTAAGACAGCTACTGAATACTCTTTAAAGTCAAATCACTTGCATGTAAATGTACAACCTATTGGCAGAAGAAGAACTGAGATGGAACGTGAAGCTGCTGCCGTGTAGAAGTCCACCCTCTACACCTTTACACAGGATGTGGACGTTTTTAGGTTGTTTTTTTTATTAAAAAAAAACAACATAAAATTACATTTAAATGTATTAAGGGAAAAAGGTTTACAGGAGCAATATGCCTTTTACCTTATTATTAAAGGCTTTTTGTCCTTGAACATGAAATTAAATTGGATTTTTATGTGACGTGTTTATTTTCTCCCTCTTTATAATTATTATTTATACCTAAATTGATAATTAATATATAAAACAAAGGAAGATGACGGTCACGCTCTAGCTCCCTGAGATGCAGTTTATTGATATTGAGACATCCAGTTGGATTTTATTGATGTGTCGCTACAGTTAGTTAGTTAGTCAGTTAGTAATTGCATCATGCTCATAACAAGTGTCCGGGCTATATGGACTTAAGACACCAAAATAGGGCTGCAATGGTGAAAATCAGCTGTATCTGTTAGCACTCTATGATTGGAAAAATCCGCTATCAATCAATTATATTCTGAATTTAATTAAAAAGTATAAATAAACCCTATGTGTCTATATATCTACATTTTAGTGAAAAAAATCCCCCCAAAACTTGAACTTTTTCCTTCTTTATTGACATAAAACAATGTCTTAATTGTTGCTTAATTAAATCTTTCACATTCATAACGAGAGAGAGTGACCTGTCATCTTGAAAAGGTTTCATGAGCACTTTATTCTCATACATGAGAGAGCCCAGTTTCATCAGCAGACACAGAAACCGGATGAGAAAGTTGAGAACTTTATACGTGCACTATATGAACTTTCAGAGAACTGTGAATTTGGGGAGAAAAACGAAGAAAGACGAAGACATCAGAGACAGACTAGTTGTCAAAATCCATGATAAAGAGTAATCAAAGAAACTGCGGCTCATAAAAGACCTCAGGCTGGATGTAGACATACAAACAGTCAGACAAGTAGAAGATGTGGAGCAACACATGAGCGAGCAGGGGGAGCCCTCACACAGCATAACAACAGTCTGGAGGCCAATATGCCCATAGTGAGAGAAGATGTACAAGATGTGGAAAGACACAACATAAAGAGAAGTCAGCATGCAGGAGCACGATGCACGAATGGAGAAAGTTCTGGAAAGGACAGAGAGAGCTGGATTAACAAAGACAAATGTCACTTCAGACAACAGCAGCTACACTTCCTGGGACATGTGGTGAATGAGAGAGATGTACAGCCGGACCCAGAGAAGGTCAAGGTGAAAGGAGGTCTGCCAGCCCCCAACAAACAGTACTGACATATTATGACCCTAACAAACCAACGGTGGGATCAGCAGATGCAAGCAGCTTCTTCAACAACATGTAAACCCGTTGCTTACTGCTCAAGAAAGCTCACAAGCGGAGAGACATGCTATGAGTCTGGACATGCAAATATCTAAGTGGCATGGATCGTTTCAAACTGATAACTGACCACAAACCCCTGGTCCCGTTAATCAACATCAAAGTCCTGGACACAGTACCAATCAGGTGCCAAAGATTTGTCCTCAGGCTGATGAGGTTTAATTCCACAGCTGAATATGAACTTAACAAGACACTGGTGGTGGCAGACACGCTGTATCAGAGTCCAGCAGTCAGCACCACAGAGGCTGATGTCAGCTGTTATGTTAACTCCATTATAACTTTAGCTCTATCCAGGTGGAAGCTGGATGAGATCAGGAGAGCCTCACTATCTGACAATGAACTTCAAGCAGTAGTAAACCTGGTAAGAAATGGATGGCCAGACCATGCTAGCCATCTACACCCCCTCAGCAAGATTACCACTACAGAGGTGAGCTCTCAACTTATAAATTCTGCAACTATATCAGATTTTCATGCAGGGAATAAACAAAAAGACTGCAACCTATGTTAATGTACAATTACAATTAAACTAACACGTGCCAAATATGAGAATAGCAGGTAAGCTTTTGCAAACACTGCACACATTCCCGCTATCTGAAACAGGTGAGAACAACATTGTCAATTTCTTGATTACACAGGGAACGATGCAAAGACACACTGTGAGAGGATGCCTAACCATGAGCTCTTTTATCACTGAATGCCCAAAACTTCTCTCTGATGGTTCTTGAACAGTTTTATTGTCAGGTAACATGAATGTGTGACAGACAGAAGTGGAGGAAATATTCAGGTCCACTTAAAGTTCTCCTCCACCTGAGCAGTTCTGTTTCCACATTAATCTGCTATAATTGGAAAGTTTCTCTCTGTTTGGTGAAAATCTGACAATAAGAGGTGGTCGTATGAGCAGGGTTTGTGACATCACACATACAAGATAATACATTTAAAGTTCAAATGAACTTTGTATCTAAAACTATGTGGAAGCAGTAAATGTTCAAAAAGATTCGCTCACACTCTCCGTTCAAATATATGAGTATTTTTCTGTGTCCAGCTGCAGTTACTTATTGTCTCTACACATCTAATCTGATCCCAATGGGCCAGAGTGCGAGGTCTTAAATGTCCTGAAACTCCTCCTTTCTGCAGGGAGAAGACTCCACCACTGAGGACACGTGCAGCCTTATGAAACACACAGCAAGTATTTCATGTACAGTTTTATTCTGCAGATTATCTGCTTCATACAACTGAAAAAAGACAACCATTGATTAAAACTACATACCCCTACAGCAGGGGTTCTCAAAGTCTGACTGTGGACCTCTCCTCAGACAAAGCTTGGAAAAAGGCATCTCCCTCACCTGTTTATCTTACAGAAACAAAGCTGTATCATTCCCTCTGAAATATAGTCAGACCATTTATACTGGTGACTGTTCAAAACCTTTAATGAAAGTAACTCTGCAACAATTATAAACAGAAAGAGAGAAACTGGACAGCCTTGACGCACTGATCTGTTAACAGAAAATCTTTTGGAAGTACTGGGATAAATCATTAAGTTACTATTGATGTTGGAAAAATAATTTTTTCCGCGAACCCAAATAAATGTAAAGCCCTATATATAAAATTGATGTTCTGTGTGTGTGTACACTGTGTCGTACACAACCCCAGCTCTGTAAACAGGAACACAGGAGAGAAACTGCAGTGGGCAAAGGAGTAAAGGGATGTCATATCACACACACACAGAAGGAAAAGGAAGGGGCTACTCCTGCTTTGCCTGCCTCTCTCAGCGGCTCACATACTTCTTGCCCAACACCAGATTTGACTGTTATCAGCCTATTAAATAGGCATTATCAGCACACATCAGTCCCAAACCTATGGGCTAGTAGGGGCCTACCAATTTTGGTCAATAAAATATTGAAAAAAGTTGATAACGTACTTCAAAGTACATGGCTTGATAACGGGCCTTCTGTGCCTACTGGACTCTACTAACATTGACTCACTGAAATAAATGGGTGATAACAGCCTCCTGAACCTACTAGTAGGTTGGTATAATAGGCTGATAACAGTCAAATGGGGTGGAGAAATGAGGAGACCGCAGAGAGGCGGAGAGTGTGGATGGACTGTTGTGTTCACATTAGATGATTTTTTTTGCCGTTCGTGATACGAGTGTGAGAGGAACCTAAGAGGCTCTACAGCGACGTATTGCTTTCTCCAGAATGGCTGACTATACCTTTAATGATAGTCATGGATCATACCGCTCACACATGGAAAGACTAAGAATGACAATGATATGAGTGTAATGTTTCTTTTACTTTTCTCCCCCAAAGTTAAACGCACAATATGTAATTTCAGCCACTAGGCGTCTCAATCAAAACAATAACAAACGACGGAGTGTGATGACGGTGTGAAGAAGCAAGGGATCATGGGAGTTGTTGTCTTCATTGTTAAATAACCAGCCTCACCGGGATAGGATTACTCCAGTGTTAATCATTTGGGAAGTTTTTACCTGCAGAGGTCTCCTCCTCTCCAGAACAAACAGACCCGGTAATTACAGGTAAAAACACTGAATAAAGCTGTTTCACCTAAAAAAAAAAAAAAATCAGTGTTTCTCTGACGATAAAATGTAAAAATTATCCCCCAAAGTGCCAAAATGTGCTCTATAGCGCCACCTATGTATCTAATATGGCTGCCACGGCCCATAGGAATGTCGTAGAGAGATCGAACCAAAACTCAATTATTCATCTCATCAAGACCTACAAGTCATATGCTGACACCCCTGACCTAAATCCAACAGGAAGTCTGCAATATGCCCATCAAAGTACGACTTTGCGCCAATTTTGGACCCCCAAGAAACGCTATCTGCTCCTAGGGTGTTAATGGTATCAGCTTCAAACTTGAATACATGACTTATGACACTGTGCTGAACAAAAGTTGTAAAAACCTTTGTACTAACTGTAATGGGAAATTGCTGATCACTCGATAAACACACAAAGAGAGCATTGTCAGGTTATGAAATAATGTAATCAAATAATACAATCAGAAGTATAATGCATCATAGTTCTGGAGACAAAGATACCACCTAGCTATCTTCTCTTTGTCTGAAAGGTTGGCACTTAACCAGTCCCTTAAATACTACTCGTACAGAATTTAATACATCTGTTTACTAACTTTACAGGTCAGCAACCAACCCTCAGATAGAAACATAAGTCAAAAGTTCAGCTAACCTAGGAACAGTCTTTCTTCACGACCATATATAACAGTACATAAGCATGCATCAAGTAGCATCACAAAATAACATTACTACTATATTAAATTAAGGACAAACCACACTATCCTCTAAAAGCTTATCAGATTTGCACATAAACATCTACATAACTACAGTTTATCTTATCACTGGCTCAGGTAAGGGTATAACAGAATAAATAACTGTTAAACACACAACTGCCTCATCTTACACAGCAAAGAACTAAGTTTAGAATAGACACAGCACAGAAGAATTTAGAACGTGTGAAACACAAACTAACACTAAACTGAACTTAAACACTATCTGAAACATGTATGATATATTTAAGGAATACATCAAATGATAACCTATTATTCAGTTTTCTTTTACATAACTCGAACGGTTTAGATATTGTAAGCCCTGAAAGTTGTAGTGCCACATCACACCTTACAATGTAAACCAATTTGGAGGCATGGACTTTGTGTCAAACAAATGGTTCTGATGTCTAAACTATAAGTCTGACCACTTTGAAACCTGTATCAATTGATTCGTGACGAAATTTCCTACAAAAAAAATGTGATTTTTAATGTAGGATTTGGCCAAAGTCATGGGATTTATGAGGATTGAGCATTGAGTGAGAGTGACAGTTTAGTGATAAAGTGCTGCAGAAAACTAAAATGAAAAACTAAAATTTGTAGCTCTGTACTGCAGTTTTTCCTTTATTAGGGCCCGAGCACCTAGCAGTTCGCTCACACTCTCCATTCAAATATATGAGTATTTTTCTGTGTCCAGCTGCAGTTACTTATTGTCTCTACACATCTGATCTGATCCCGACGGGCCAGAGTGCGAGGTCTTAAATGTCCTGAAACTCCTCCTCCTTTCTCCCTTTCGGGCCCTCGCGCCTACTGTTTTACAGTAGTCCTCTGCCTTTTGGGCTTGGTCCCTAAAAAAACAAACTACATACAGCTAGCTCCCACCGACCGTTGATAAAGGCTCCTGTGTAGTCGGTGTACATGCAAAAGGAAAATCATCATTCCAAAGAAAAGAGAATAAACATTTTCAGGTGTTATGAGCTTCAGTAGATCTGTAAAATATCACACTAGCTGAATGAATATCCAGCATTTCACTGCACTGATAAAAAGAGCAGTGACATGCTGGGTATTCCTTCAGCTTGTGTGAATCACTGAATCACTGCTGTTTGCACAATAATTTATTGCACATCATTTGCATACATGCAGCAGTCAAACAGACAAAAAAAAGATACAGTGTAGATTAGTTAGAAAAGTTATTTATTAGCATTAACCCTGATAACAAGTCAGGTAAAGCAATATTTTAGTGGTTTTAGGGAATGTACTGATATAACACATATTCTTTGTTGTGTCCATTTTGTTTCCACATTACAACTTTAAAGCTCATGAACGCACCGAAGTGAGAATAACGACTTCCCAACTCGGGGAAATGGGACCAACCGTGGAGCACATGAATGCAGCAATATCTCCTATTTGGCAGAAACACTTTTGGAAGTGTCAACAAAATGGTGCCCAAACCACCACTGTTGCAAGTTCAAGGTAATTAAACCTGATATTTACTCAAATTAAATTGAAAATAGACTGAAATAGTTAAGTCTGTGTTCAAATTTCGGTTAAAAAAAACAAAACAGAAATACGGCCTCATTTAACTTTGTTAGCATTATTGGCCGTTGGGAACGTAAACGTGAAAGCACGATTATTCATGTTACCTTGGTTACTGTGAGCATGTTAGCATTTAGCCTCATCCTCACAGAGCTGCTAGCATGACTGTAGACTCTGATATAGTTTTTCGACAAAAAAAAAATCAATCAATATAATTACCACCTTAAAATCCTTAAAATAACATCTCCTCCTTCGTTAAAAATTCCACAATCTGTGAATATGTAAATATATGTGATTTCAAAAGTTGAACCTCTAAACACAAGATGTGTCCAATTTCACTGTAAAGTTCATTATCAGTGTTTGTGCACCGGAGGCTTCAAGTTTCTACATCACACTTGTGTAGGTTGCATACTGGACCACGATTGGCTCCAAACTGCTTGTGATGTCACAAACCCTGCTCATACGACCACCTCTTATTGTCAGATTTTCACCAAACAGAGAGAAACTTTCCAATTATAGCAGATTAATGTGGAAACAGAACTGCACAGGAGGAGAACTTTAAGTGGACCTGAATATTTCCTCCACTTCTGTCTGTCACACATTCATGTTACCTGACAAGAAAACTGTTCAAGAATAATAAATATAAATGACACTTACCATCAGAGAGAAGAGGGAAGGGGCCACTCCTGCTTCACCTGCCTCCCTCAGCGGCTCACATACTTCTTGCCGACACAGCCCCCATCTGTGTTCGTGATTCATTTAGAGACAATAAATCTGTCCATGTCTGTCATATCATTGTCATTCTCAGTATGATCCATGACTATCATTAAAGGTATAGTCAGCCATTCTGGAGAAAGCAATACGTCAGCTGTAGAGCCTCTTAGGTTCCTCTCACACTCGTATCACGAACGGCAAAAAAAAATCATCTAATGTGAACACAACAGTCCATCCACACTCTCCGCCTCTCTGCGGTCTCTTCATTTCTCCACCCGATTTGATTGTTATCAGCCTATTATACCAACCTACTAGTAGGTTCAGGAGGCTGTTATCACCCATTTATTTCAGTGAGTCAATGTTAGTAGAGCCCAGTAGGCACAGAAGGCCCGTTATCAAGCCATGTACTTTGAAGTACGTTATCAACTTTTTTCAATATTTTATTGACCAAAATTGGTAGGCCCCTACTAGCCCATAGGTTTGGGACTGATGTGTGCTGATAATGCCTATTTAATAACAGTCTATTGATATCAGTCAAATCTGGTGTTGGGCAAGAAGTATGTGAGCCGCTGAGAGAGGCAGGCGAAGCAGGAGTAGCCCCTTCCTTTTCCTTCTGTGTGTGTGTGTGTGTGTGTGTGTTATGACATCCCTTCACTCCTTTCTTCACTGCAGCCTCACAGCAGTGATAACATGATGACCTGCACTGCTGCTGGCAGAGAGAAAACTGTCTGTAAAGTCTCTCTGTGGTCAGTTCTTGTTACTTTTATGGCTTCTGACTGAATCTCTGGTTTTAGTTTAGTTTCTCTCATGTGTTCCTGTTTTAGCTTTCAGATTTCTGCCTTATTTTACTGTTTCCTGACTAACCATGAGCTCTTTTTTATTACAGAATGCCCAAAACCTCCCTCTGATGGTAAGTGTCATCCATTTTAGGTCCAAAGTCTGACAATAATAGAGCAGGATTTCTGACATCAGAACCAGTTTGGAGCCAGTAGTGGTCCAGTATGCAATCTGCACTGTATACTGTATAAATAACATTACACAGCAAGATCCAGCACAGTGGAGAAGTTTCCCAACAACTTTCATACAAAGGTGAGTAAAAATGTCTCCTTGTTTAACTTAAAACTGAAGCTTCTGGTTTAAAAAAAAACATTTGAAAGTGATGCAGTTTGCAGAGAGAAATGTTTCTTGTCAGGTGGGACAGTTAGGAGGAGAAACATGTTAAAATCACTTCAGGTTTGACATTTAATCTAAGACACATGTTGGTCAATAATAATATAATCTGCAATAATGTTTAATATGTTATTAAACATGATTAATAATAATGATATCTTTGTGGCGTTCATCCATTATAATAAATTGTTTGAAGATGTGATTTTATAACAGTTTAGAATAATCAGTGTTTTATTAGACTAACTGTAGCAGAGTAGTCGACTGGTCTGAGTATGTCTATTCACTGGAATATCAAACTGGTGCTGTAATGTGATGCAGCAGTCGGTCTGTTTACAGATGTAGATAAGGGCACTGGGGAGATGATTAAAGTGGTTAAACAGGTCTGGCTGTCTAAAAACTCATCCTATAAAAAAAACTATCAGGCTTCTTTCTGCTCTGTGTGTAGACTCTCTGGTCCACACAGACCAGGCAGGAAGAGTGCAATTGTGTTATATAAACATAATTGTGTTAAAACATAACATGAGTTTAGTAACATGTAGGCTACTTTATTAAATAAAAAATAAACTTGTTTGTTTTTCACTTTTTCGTGACATCTTAGCAGCAGCAGCAGAGAGACAACTGACATAGTTAAGTATTTTAAATATTAAAATGTTAAATGAAAAATTATGGCTAACTTCACTTTTTTTTTGTTTTTGTTTTTCATCCTGTTTGTCCAGATGGAGTTCAGTTGTTTCAGCTCATCTGATCCACGTGCCGTGAATGCCATTAAGCTGTACGATGACAACGTTCAGAAAGGCCATGTGTGGATGAGAGGTGGTCAGGACATCCCTCTCCCCCTCTGTTCCTCCATCTCTCCCGAGGACGGCAGCTGCATGGTCTGTCTGGAGCAGAAAGTCTACGCTGTCTGCCGTAACCTGAAAGCTGGTGTGAAACTGATGATGGAGGCTGATGGAGAACATGTCAAAATCTCAGAGAGCGGTAAGAAGCCATTCCACTAAGAAATGTAAATAGTGCATTTTTTCAATTCACTGTTTGAATCAAACTGTAATATTATTGGTCGAATGTAAAGTAAATGGAAGCGACATCACTCGTGTCCTCCCAGCAGAAAAGCCTCAGTACCGTAATAACGGAAGCGTACGCGCAGTAGGAAATTATGTGGCGGCTGACTTGACCGCAGTGAAATGTCTTAGTGTCTGTTCAGAATAAGATTTTTTTTAATAGGACGAGATTTTAGACAGCAAACCAGATGAAGTGAAAGATAACGTTTTACTTGAGTTGATGACAACTAAAGTCAATTAAGTGCAATAAAACCTTTGCGAGTAAAAAGCCAACCAGCAATTTGTTCACTGCAGCCTGACAGTTGGCATCCGATTCACAACTTCTGATTGGAATTTTCCATCCACCTTAAAAGTGGCATAACGCTTGTAGATGGCGTTGTTCGATCATTTTCGAGCTAATTCATGACGTGAATAACGTCACAAATAGCGGGGAAATTAAATGAGGATGATTAGTAGACTGACATTGTCCTAAATTTTGATCATTTTAACTGTAGCATATTTTTCTTTTTGCCCTTACTCATGGTAAACTGTTTTCAGTCTTATTGCTATCTCTGCCTATTTGCTGTAGTCTTGTCTGCTCGGTATTAAAACGTCTAAACAAACTAATACTCCAGTATGACAGGAGATGTCAAAGGGTATCATAATCCTGAGTTTTATTCATTTTTACTGTAGTATTTTCTCTTAATGATCTCAACACATTAGACCAGGTCCAGATCACAAACAACTACACTTTTAAGGTGGACTGGAAAATTCCAATCGGAGGCTGTGAATCGGATGCCAACCTCAGCCTCGTCCTAAAAGCAGTGATAACATGATGAGCTGCGCTGCTGCTGGCAGAGAGAAAACTGTCTGTAAAGTCTCTCTGTGGTCAGTTCTGGTTACTTTTATGGCTTCTGACTGAATCTCTGGTTTTAGTTTCGTTTCTCTCCTGTGTTCCTGTTTTAGCTTTCAGATTTCTGCCTTATTTTACTGTTTCCTGACTAACCATGAGCTCTTTTTTATTACAGAATGCCCAAAACCTCCCTCTGATGGTAAGTGTCATTCATTTCAGGTCCAAAGTCTGACAATAATAGGTGGGTCTATGAGCAGGATTTCTGACATCAAAACCAGTTTGGAGCCAGTAGTGGTCCAGTATGCAATCTGCACAAGTGTGAAGATGAAACCTGAAGCCTCCAGTGCACAAACACTGATAATGAACTTTACAGTGAAGTAAGAGACATCTGGTGTTTAGCAGTTAAGCTTTTAAAAAGGTAATTATACTGTTATTTGTTGAAAAACCAAATCAGACACACATTATTGTTCCCAGCAGAGTATTTTATGTGTTAAAACATGTCTGGAGGGGATCTTTAAGTAAAAGTAGTAAAAATACTCCTGATTGTAACACAATGGATCAGTGTTTGTAGCTGGTCGAGTGTTTCAGCTTTTATGAAATCAAGTCATCCGTGACTTCTGTTCATCAGATTTATTACTAAACATTTGGTAAATAAATGTCAATATTTAAAAGATCAAAACAAGCCTGAAGTGGGACACAGCTGATTGAAGGTCAGTCCACCTTAAGTGAACCTGGTCAGATAAGGCTAACGCGTTGTAGCTAACTTCGGGGCTAACACCCTTCAATAGACGAGTATTTTCTTGGTCTTGAGAAGCTGCAGCATTTATTAACTGACACACTACAGTCTGTTCTGTACATTTACTGCCAGACTGACAACTTCCTGCTAAGCTTCTCATCTGCTCCGCTCGCATCCACCGTCACTTTACTGCCACTCGCTCAAATATACACTCGCTATGAACACACATTACGCACTGCCCTGTTCCTTAATGGAGCTACGCTACTCTTATAACTACCCTTCACATAGATGTCTTTGAAGAATGAAGAGAGGGAGGATGACTCAAAACATTTCCATGGTAATAAAGGGTGTTGTTGTGCTCTCACAGGATGTGAGTGAAAATCATAATAGCCCTTTGATATGAATGGTGTGAAACTTTAGCAGCGGTTACTCCTTATTGTAACATGGATCAGTAATGGTTCTTCTTGACGTTTCTTCCTGTTATTCTTCCTGTTTTTCCTTGCTTTTGGCACCAAGTGCTGCTGGTGGAGGAATGTTGGGTCTTTGTAGATAAAGGAGTACGTCTGGACCTGCTCTATGTGAAAAGTGTCCTGAGATAAGTTTTGGTGTAATTTGGCGCTATATAAATAAAACTGAATTGAATTGAATAATTCAGGGAAACACTAGAGTCCCAGTCTTCATATATTACAGCTACAATAAGTTCTCATCTTCATCTTCTTCACTCCAGATAACATCTAAAAACCTCTCAAAGGTTTTATTTACATTTTGTGTTTAGTGTCTGAGCTCTGAGGCCTGTACTGCAAAGCAGGATTTGGGGTTAGCGAGGTAACTTCAGGTTTAACTCTGGGTTTTCAGTCATATGACGCTGGTTCACTTCTTACGGGGGTACATCACCATGGCAACTTATGCTGAACGGTCATCGGATCACAACCTGCTAACACTCCGACCACTGAACAACCAGATCACTGGAGTCATCATTCCTACAAGATCCCGACATGGACAAAAGTCCTGAGTTTACAATAAAGTGAAAGAGCGATATATATATTTTTATAGATCAGTAGAAGAATTTTATTGTTTCAGACTTTCTATTTCCACTCTGGTTTTAAAACAGAGCTTCTAACAAACAAAGAGATCGTTAACGATACTAATCACATACTGATGATTTTAGCTGCATTTAACCAACCCAGTCGCCAGAAGAAAACGTTGGCATTGAACGTTTCTGCAAACCACAGAAACGTTGAATATCTACGTTTTAACACGTGAATTACGTATCATATCAACATTTCTACAAACATAGCATATTAACATTTCTACCCGTTGAATAATGATGTTTTATGGTGTGACAACACTGTGGTTAAGGTCTGGTTAGGTTTAGGCACAAAGACCACTTGGTTAGGGAAAGATCATGGTTTGGGTTCAAATAAAAGATAAAAATAAATAAAAACGGCAGATGTCTCACTAAAAAAAACAGTTTTCTCGCTAGAAAAACAGCTGCAAATGTCCTGACGTCTCACTAAAAACACCTGCTTTTGTCGGTTGAAACGGGAAGCGGACATTGGTGGTCCAGGAAGGTACAGGGATCATCGGATAATTTGTAATTCATTTGTAATTCAAAAACCAAAAAACGGTAAATCTGTCATTTGTTTCAAAACAAAAAACAAACAAAATGTTTTTGGTGTCAGAATCAAATAACGAAAAACCGATCAAACCAGTTTTTGGTATTTGCCGATTCGTTTTATCGTTATTCAGCCAATTCGTTTTTGCGTTTGAAACCAAAAACGGAAGTCACATGTTTTTTTCCTTTTTTCATTTTAGACCAAAAATGAAAAACGAAATCACGTGATCTATTCCTTTTTTGTTTCCCAACAAAAGACCGTGCAATTTTGGTTTAGAAATCAAGTATTTTTTGTCAGTTTTGAACGGTAGCAGAAGCGGCTACATTAGCCTACCCATGATCCTCAGCGACCGTTGCTATGGTGAAGACGTTGGCCACTGCCAACGTTTTATTCTGGCGACCAGGCTGATTTAATAGTATAAAGTTTATTTTATCCCCGGAGTGAAGCTGACAATGTGAATGGTTTTACACTCTGATTCCATCACTGTAGCTCAGAATAACATTAGATGACTGTGTGATGATAACTGGAAATTAAAAAAAACAAACACAGATTGTCTTTTATTAAAAGAAATAATCAACACTGTTAAATGGCTCCATGATTATAAATGCAGAAGTTTTCCGCAGGTTCTTGGTATCGATGTTTCGTCTCATATCATGAAGTACTTCATTCATGGTTCTGATGATGTCACTCTTAATTAACAACCCTGTCTCTTTCACATGAACACGTTCGTAGCCGGGTTGACTGAGCTGGTTTGATAACCAGCGTTGTAGTACTGGTTATCTGGACGGCCAATGTTAGGTTCAGTGAAGCCAGATAGCGAAAAATTATCCCTGGTATGTTGAACTTGCTTTGTAGTGCTGTTCCCCTCATCTCTCACTGTTTGTTGTTCCCTCTGTGTTTGACAGATGTTCACTCAGGACAGCTGCCTGATGGAGTCATCGCTGCCATCGTCGTTGTGTTCATCCTCATCTTCATCATCATAGCAGGGGTGGTTGGCTACAAATATCGCAAACGCTCACAAACTCAAAACGAGCTGAATGAGTAGGTGTTGAAAGTTGCAGTCAGTGATATTTTAATATATTATATTAAAATCAATAACCCAGTAGATTTATAACACAGTATAATTATATATTGTATTATGTAGGAATATAACTATATAAATAAAAACTCTGTTCCCATGAAGCATCTTTACTCAGCCTCTTACGGATCATCACTGTTCATTTTAGTTATTTGTAGTCAGTTATAATATTATTACATTATTGTCAGTATACATCTACGGGGTTTTCTTTCTTCATGTTTGTCATTCAGACCAAAACTGGCATCATCTTTAGTTTCAGATATGTAATGTTATGTCCAACATAAATGTCTTAAAATATAATATATAAATAATATAATATAAATAAAACATAATGTTGCCATGGAGTTATGCTGTGGGTTACAACTTGAGCCTCCTGTTTTGTTTTGTTTTTTTAAAGCCTTTTATTTGTTTTCATTTTAGTATATTGGCACCATTAAAATGATGCTGAATGAACTATTAGCAGCTGCTGTTTGCAGTGTAGCTGTAGATGTACAGACAGCTGTCACTGGATTATTTGATGCTAAAGAATCAGAATCAATATAATGAAATCATTGTAAAGTGTTAGTTACCTTCAACATAAACAGTGTGTATCATGTTTGTGATTTTTTTTATTTTAGCTGCAACTGCAGAACGTATTGATAAGCGACCAACTCAGCAACTAACTACAATAACTAACTTGTTGCTTTTAGACCACCAGCATGCTGCAGTATCTCTGCTTTATGTCTCTCCCTACAAATCCACCTTTTTATTTGTCTGACGTTCCTCCACAGCCCTGAACAGATGAACTAGAAAACTCCTTTAACACCACACGTCATGATCCAAATGTGTTTCATTGATCGAACTTTAAACTGAATGTTCCTGTTATGTTAACACTATCAATTATATAAAGTAGATATTGTTACAATAATGTTTTCCTACAGTGGATTTGTCAAAAGGCTTTTTTCTCTTTGTCCCTGTAAGTTTGTCTAGTTTACATTTAATATTGTCTGACTTTGATTCAATAAGTAGCTCATCAATAATTTCCTGTGTTCAACATGCAGACGATCCGTCCAGATGGAACAACTCAGGTCTTGATGGAGGAAGGTGGTGAAAACAACATCAAGCATGACGACTGATCAAGTTATTCCTCACTTTTTTCATATTTCCTACTTTTTAAACCTGCAGTGCAGAACTTCTGTTAAATTCAAGCCAAACCAGTTCAAACAGTGCTGATTAAGCAGATCACTGCCAGATAAATTTCTGTATTTCACATTATGTGGAGTTTTTAAATCTCATGTTGGATGTGACATTCCCATGTTGGCCATTCGGCTCTTCTAAACTTTCTAAATGTTATCAGACCAAATGGATAAAATTCTGATAGTGAAACGAGTCATCTTCAGGCTTGTGTGACACTCAAAACCATTTATCCACCATTTTACAGCCACAACAGTAAGTTATGGCCACTGGCGTACTGGCCATTGGGCATACTGGGACAAATCCCGGCCAGTTGGCCGTCAAAACATATCAGTTTTTACAGGCTCTCTCTGCGCTCATATGAGAGCTGCTGCATATCTGTGTCAGCCAATCACAGCCAAGCGTCTCTCTTTACTGTCACTGTCAGAACGGGGAGATTAAAGTCCTGCACTTCAGCTTTAAGTATGTTTTTAAGACGATGAAATAAGGATGAAATGTAATCATGTTCAGATGTTCAGATGTACTGTCTTCACCTGCTCCACACTTCTGTAATGTCTGTCTTACAGATTAAACTGGATAAAAATTCATTCATTCGTTCAGCTTGTGTGATATTTTACAGATCTACTGAAGCTCATAACAGCTGGAAATGTTTATTCTCTTATCTTTGGAATGATGATTTTCCTATTGCATGTACATTGACTACACAGGAGCCTTCATCACTGGCTGGACGGAGATAGCTTTGTTTATTTAAAGGTCAGCTTTACATGTAGGAAAATTTCCTAAGAATCGAAGCTCTCCGAAGAATTAACACACAGAGTGATGATTCTCTCTTTACTCTTACTTACTCTTAGAGCCCCAGACAGGATCATGCAGCTGACTTACATCTCTCCTCATACGCTGCTCACCCGGAAGATCACCAGGGTGGGGCATAGATGAAACAATGAAGGAATGATCAGTCGGCTCTACAGCCGCGCAGCGATCCACCCAGTCAGGAGGGAGTTGAGCGTACATGTAGTATCACAGTGCCAGATTTCTTTGGGACATCTGGCACTGTGAAGTAAGGTGTGTGTAATTCCCTCGAAGCACAGGCAAACACAAGTGGCTTTCTTGCAACTGGTTTATTTGTAGCTTTCTCTCCAAATCTACCGTGAAAACTACAGACACATACACACATGGTATAAAGACAAAGTTAGCGAAAATAAAAGCCTTTACAGCATGTGGAAAACAGCTCATCAAAGTAAAATAAAGACAAAAACATGAATTACCTCGTTGGCTTTTTCGCTGCTTCGTCTGCCCGCCTGTTCCCACAAGACACACTGTCTGTATTGTTTGTATGTGCCACACACTTACAGACAGCGACCTTGGCAGGTAGCTGTATTTCATCAAGTGACTTACACAACAGATCCAATAGCAAGGAGACCGCATGGGGCACTGAGTCAGCGGTCTAAACAAAACTAATGCAGCTGAAGTCTGTACTGTCATAGCCGCAGCCAACACCGCCTGCAGACATCCGGGCAGAGCTCTGCTTACTGGGTCAAGTTTAGAGGAAGCAGCCATTGCCTTTCCATAAATCATATTTTGTAGTGGCTGTGCAATTTTGGTATAATTAGCAATCCACAATCTGCAAAAGTTGCAAGTACCGAGAAAAGACATCATCTCTCGTTTTGTTGTAGGCTGTGGTAACTGCAGAGTAGTTGTTTTTCTCTGTTCATCCAACACGCAACTTTCAGGAGTTTAGACTTAGAGACTTTAACACCAGCTGCAGTCCCGGGTTCAGATCCCAACAAGCCCCCAGATATACCAACAAGGCCAAAGTCATATTTTTACACGACATCTTGAAACCCTTGAAGAAAGACTTGAATACGTCAATCGTCTGTGTTTGAAAGTAAACGCAAACCAAAACTGTGACTCAGGGTTCAAAGGAATGGTAAAATGCCAAATCAGTCACTAAGTACCGGACATTAGTGGGTTTTATGTTGTTCAAAAGAGTGTCGGGATCCGGTACGTTTGGAGCTTGCGGTTCACGGCTTGTAAATCATTTACTAACTGCCACCCAAAAGTTAGAATGTTAGTGAAGTTGGCTGAACTGCTTTTGAACCAGATGCTCATACAACCTCCAAGCAGTGTTGGAAGTCCAGGATCTCCAAGAAATAAAGTACAAACTAGGACAATATGTCAATTTACCACCAAAGCAACTTAACAACTTTAAATGTGTGGTATTGTTCTGTTGTAACAGATTTATATTCACATCAAAAAGCCACAAAGCACCCATCAAAAATACAGGATTTTTAAAAAATTGTTTACGCATATGCAAAAGACACACACGATAAACATATAAACAACAGACAAATGTGATGAAAAGGTGCAAAAAACCCTCAGAGGGGATTAATCAGGCTCTCTCCAATGCAAACTGTCTCATTTAGAAAAGGAGAAAAAATAAAAAGTTGAGAAAAAGAGTGAAAAAGAACAAAAGATAAAATTACACACACTGGCAGACATCCACACCATTCCCTCCAAAGCACTTCTGACTCAGCAGAATGAACAGCTGCATACTTAAAGTAAGCCAACAAATCTTACTGTTAAGTACTGTGGGAAAGCCTGACTGTTTTTCCTTTTTTAAATGGTGTCACATTTCTAAGAAACATGCATTTGTTAATAGGTTGGAAAAATTTAAGAAATTTCGCAGTCTGAATCTGTTTCAACTGACTCCAAGACAGACTCTCTCTCTCTCTCTGTGTGTGTGTATTTTTACATCTAAAAATTTGGAAAAATTACATTAGAGGAAAGGGACGGGTGTCATGAATAAGTGAGAAACCGTTTCAATGCCATATAATATACCTCACTGAAAACATTTAATGAGTTATGGCATTTTTTTTAAATGCTAAATTAATAGTTGTTCCACTTTGTTAAAGTCACAGAGTGTTTGAATTCTAATAGCAAATGATGCTGTAGATATGTACTCATCCTCATATGGATTGTAAACCCCAGGAACACAAGATTGCATTGATTTACAAAAGCTAGGGGAACAGTGGCTAGTTTGAAGGAGACGTCAGTATTTCTACTCTCATTAACAATAAAACATACCAGTAGTAGTAAATACCCATTTAAGTTAGAATATGGATAGAAAAACCTCAGTATCATTTTAATGTAAACAGCTGGGACTAACTGAGATCTGCAGGCTGAGCTGAATCCATGTGTTGGAATCCAAATCTGGATTCTTCATGTGTTCCACTGTCAGTCAACTACAACTAGAGTGTAACGTGCAGAGAGGCAGTGTTCATTTTCATAATCCTGGTTGTCTGGTGGAAAAAACTGTCTCAGAGCTTGTTGATCTGGGCTTTGAGGCTGCAGTACTGTTTACCGGATGGCAGAAGCTGAAACAACCCATAGGTGGGCTTAGAAATACAGTTGTAATACACTTGGAAAATGATAGAACACCTCAAAATATGTATGTTTTCATGTAATGTGTCACAACCCAGCTCAAGGCTGGACAAAGGAGGGGAGACCACACATGAGTTATAACTAAAAATAAATTTATTGTACATAACTTTAAGATAAATGAAACTAAACCAGAATCAACATAGTGGAAGCCATAGGGGGGACGGGCAAATGACTGACTGCCTCCAGCTTATATGGAAGCTGGGCAGTCCAGGTGAACTGAATTCTCCTAATGACCCAACTCCGCCCACCAGGCTCCTGCAGGTAGAGGACTCAGAGGGTACATCTCAAGTCTCTTAAATTATGTCTCCTCGCCTGAACTGGAAGTTGTTCCTGATGCGCCATTTTGACAAGCGTCCCAAGTCTCTTATTCTGCTCTGAGGAGCGAGGAGCGAGGAGGGATCTCTGAGGAATCAGAAATGACTCAGAAAATAAATAAAACATAAAACTTGGGAATGATACACTTAAATTTAATCTGTAATCTGTCTCCACTTGATGAAACTGCAGTGATGTATCAGATCAGTCTGATCAGCTGCAGCGTCCAATCAGTAACTGATATCCAATAAGGGGGCGTGTCAGGCGGTAAAAGACTTCCATGAAGGCCGCTCTCGTGTTTCCTCGCTCCTCGGTCCTCAAAGATCCCTCCTCGCTCCTTGGGACGCCTGTCAAAATGGCGCATCAGGAACAACTTCCGGTTCAGGCAAGGAGCGAAGAGCGAGGAGACATAAATTAAGAGACTTGAGATGTACCCAGAGTCTATTCAGAGAGGGTCGTCACCAATGTTAGTATATCAATGTGTCACAAATTTATTGATAAAATAAGTATTTTAATCATGGTAATTACTATTTAAAGTTTGCATCCCCCAGCCTCTTCCTGAGTTGTTTGGCATCGCTGGCACAGCCTTCACATACAGCCAGCATGGTTATTGGAAGGTTCTGGGCCTCAACATCCCCATGGTCATACCCAGCCTCACCACCCTGCAGGAGGGCGTTCTCAGCCAGGGGAAAGCCAAGTGGAGTTTAAGGAACTGCTTCTGGGTGATACACTGCATGACTCAGGCCTACTATCTGTTTACAAGGTGTGTGCACTAGCTCACTCATTATATAGATCAGTGGCTAAACCGCACTGTCACACTGGAACTATTGCATGACAAAGGGCTAGGTAGAGAGAGCGCGATGAAAACTGGAGGACATGTCAACACTAACGCACCTCAGAAGCGCTGTTTGTAAGAATTTTGGATTTTACTCGATCAATGGCAAAATTATTGATAAAGATAAGGCTGTTTGCTGACTTTGTATGAAGCAACTACTTTACAGTAACGTTACCACAACAACAAATGGAGTCACCTGTTAGCTTCTCACCCAAGCAAGGCTAAAGAATCAGGGCACCAGCAGCTACACAACCTCGCCCAACTTCCTATTTTTTGCCTATAAATGACATAATATAATGTTCTATATAATTTGAACAAATTCCATAGCACAGTGAATTCATTCGAACTTTGTTTTGGGAAAAAGTGACAGCCATAGCGCGTATGCTGCACAGGAGATGGACCTGCTTTTCCGCTGCTCTGTTCGTTTAAGCTTCAAGTCTATGTTCTCCCAACCCTGGGTGTCAGTGAAGCATGGATATACATACTTTGACTGCTTTGTAAATAAATTATATTTTCACAATAAAGATATCCATACATAATTATGTTAAACTAATTTTGCCCATCTGCACCAAGATTTCAGTTTCTACTGATAGGCTAGATGATCAGTAATTTAGAGAATTTTCACTGTATTGATGATAGGGATTTAATCATGTTATTTTATATATAATGTGTGTGTCACACCCTGCCTGGACTTTGTGTTTTTTGGTCTTTTTATGTTCTTGGGTTCTTTGGGGTCTCTTGGTTTACACTTCTGTTTAGTCCTTCGGGTCATATGGGTCTTGTTATATTTGGGTGGTGGGTGTGGACTGCCTTTTGTTGTTTAGCCTGGTGTGTTGTATACTTTAGTTTAGGTTCATGATGGTTCTTGGACAGGTTGGTGTGGGTTGTATTTAGAGTATTGTGTTTTCTGGGTTTTGGTTTTGTTACTGTGTTTCCCTTGTGTGTTCATGTACTCCTCCTCACCTGCCCTGCTTCACCCTCGTTAGCCCTGCTCTGCTCTGTGTCTTCCCCACACCTGCCCTGTATCAGTCTCGTCAGCCCTGCCCTGCTTCCTGTGTTTCCCTCAGCCAATCACTCCCAGCCTGCCCTTGTGTCTCGTTTAGTCTGTGCTTAAGGTCTAGTTTTGAGTTGAGTCTTTGTTGGATCATTCATTTAGTTTCGTCTGCTAGTTCTGTTCAGCTCTGTTTGCCTGTTCTTGAACATCCACGATTAAAGGAGATTTTTTCATCAAATCTGAATTCTGGCCTCTGAGTTTGGGTCCACTCCTGCTTCCCCTACCTGTATATTTGTTGTTTGTTTTTTTATTTTAAACTGTATATTCTGCATAATTCAATAATTATATTGCAAGTCAAAAACTGAAAATCACTCTCTTGCCTAAAGCTTGTGCAAAATACTGCACCAGAGTTTTAACTGGTTCCAAATGTAGAGACTACTACATCACTCCAAATTACGCATCCCAACACAGGATACCAGTCAGTTTTACAAATGGTTTTAAGATTTTCTTGATCACATTTAAAAAAACAGCTTGATCTGGCCCCAACCTTAATTTCAGACCCTTAATGTCCCTGCACTAAAAGAGGCAAAGTTTGATCATGCTCAATTTCTGTTCAAGTGGCAAACTGCACTCCTCATGGCTCCCCTCTGCCGCTGCTGTGAGGGTCGGAGGCAAAGTTGCCATTGAAAAAAATACAGACAACAATGTCGACACCTGTTGGTGTGCAGGTACTTCTAAGAGCATGATACATATCTTCTCCTTTTGTATTCTCAGGACAAGGCTTGCTGAGGCTCGTTGCAGAGGATCACAGCCATAGTGGCATCTGTAGCCAACTGATATAATGTTTGTAAAATTTGGTCTAAAATATTTTAATTTTGTCGCCCTGTGTCAGGTTTAATGTTTTATTTTGTAAGTAAACGTGTTCTTCCTGTCTCAGGTTTCAACTTTACTGACCCACAAACTGATCACATTTTAAATAAAATGAAGAAATAAAGTGTTAAAAAAACACATCATTTGGATCAGTTTTTATTTATATTCAGTACCTGCCTGTGTGTGTGTGCATGTGCATGTGTGTGTCTGTCTTTGTGTGTGTGTGTGTGTGTGTGTGTGTGTATGTGTCTAGTATGTTGGACTCTGCTGTCACCTGCTGATTAACAAAAAAAATTACTTGAATATCAGATTTTACTTTGTGCATGCTTTGTATTTTTACTACTCTCTGAGCAGTGATGGAAGAAGTACTCAGATCATTTACTGCAGTAAAAGTACCATCACAGCAATGTAAAAATACTCCATTACAAGTAAAATTCCTGCATGAAAAATCCTACTACAGTAAAAGTACATAAGTATTATGAGCTTGATGTAGTTTAAGTATTGCAGTAAAAGTAGTGGTTTGGTCCCTCTGACTGATCTAACATGGCGGCACCCTGTTGCTGAATGAACGGAGCAAACACATAAACTTTAAGGGATTTACAAAAGATTTGAACACTTCCTGATTCAAATTACATTCACCAATCATCTGTCACCACCAACCTGGACCAGTACATCTTTACAGTGGAGGACATAACGGATCTTGAAGCATTCATCGACGACTACTATAACCGGCAGATCAACATGGAGCCAGACTCAGCCAAACCCAGCACCAAAAGACGAAAGACAGACTCTTAAATGGACACAGACGATCTACAAACCACCAAAGTTGAGGTTAGTGTGCTAGCAAGCATAAACAAAAAACTGGACTTATTAGTATCACTACACAAAGAGACATATGCAATAGCCTGGAGTTTGCCCACCACAACATCGTCACACTACAAAAAACCAACCAGGACTTACAAACTACCGTTAAAACTCTCGACGAACAAATACATGCCATCTCCAAAGAAAACAAGACTCTGAAAGAAACTATGTTGGATTTACAAACCCGTTCTATGCGCGACAATCTCATCCTCTCTGGCATCTCTGAACAAACACCCGACAACCCAGAAAACCTCATAAAAAACTTCATGAAAACTGAAAATCCCCCCCGACACTGTACAAAACATCACTTTCCACAGAGTACACCGCCTAGGAAAACCATCAACCAAAGGACCCCGGCCCAACACTTCAAACAAAAAGAAATGGTCAGAGGCAGAGGAAGGGAACTCAAAGGACCATCATTTAGACTCAACGAGCAATATCCACATGAAATAAACGAACGCCGGAAAGTACTGTACCCCATTCAAAAAGAAAACAGACAAAACAACAGACGTGCATCAATCATAGTGGACAAACTGTTTATCGACAGACAATTATTTCGCAACTCCAAAATCACGCCATGGCTCTTCTGAACAAACCGTAATAGATAAAAAATCTACCTCTCTGTCGTAATTTTCATTTGTGTGTGTGTGTGTGTGTGTGTGTGTGTTAATGTTTACATGTTATGTTGTTGTCACCATTCACCGTTATGTCTAGTTCTGTGTCTAGTCACATGTACAGACAGTCTAAGGCAGTTATAGCAACCAGCTCGAAACTCGACTCCCCCCACCCTGCTCCTCCCCCCTTCTCCACTGGCTTCTTCTTTATGTTTCATTCAAAACAAGATAAACTAAACACATAACCATGCAGACACTCAACTTGGTAACATGGAATGTACGTGGCTTTCATACACAGACTAAAAGAATCAAAATCATCAATCATCTCATAAAATTGAAGGCTGATATACGTTTTATGCAAGAAACCTACCTTAGAAACTCTGAATTAGAATATATTAGACTCAAACAATTTGATAAAATATTCTCATCCACACTCAACACAAAACAAAGAGGAGTTTCGATCTTAGTCAATAAAAACATCCCATTCATCCATAACTCATCCATTATTGACCCACAAGGAAGATTTATCATTGTTGATGCATCTATTAATCAGACAACATTCACATTTGCAAACATTTACGGCCCTAACAATGATGACCCATCCTTTTTCCATAATTTGTTCTCCTTATTATACAATTCAGCAAACATCATAATAGCCGGAGATTTCAACACTGTTATCGATCCTACAACCGGTGGCTCTAGCACACCCGGTAACACAACTTGGACTTGGCGATAGTTGGAGAATGAAAAATCCATTATCCAGACAATATTCATATTTTTCCTCTCTCCATCAATCTTTCTCCAGAATTGACTTCTTTCTTGTAAGCAATTCACTCTTCCAGCACATCCTAGGAAACACAATCCATCCAATCATAATCAGTGATCACGCTCCAGTTTCCTTATCAATAAAAACTCAAACACATATCAAGTCTCCCACAAGATGGCGCTTCAATACATCACTCTTGGAGGATCCAGATTTCATCACATTAATCCAGAGAGAGTGGGCATCCTTTCTGGAGATGAATGACTCTCCAGAGATCTCAGCATCACTCTTCTCAGTCATCAGAGGAATAATAATTTCATATTCATCACATAAGAAACGACAGCAACAGGAACAAGAAACTAGCTTAGAAACAAAAATCAAACACCTAACACACCAACTAATCAGCAATCCCTGTGAACAAAAACAAAATGAATTAGCTAAACTTAAAGTCTTTACCAACTCAATTCTACTGTAAAAATAAAAAACCAAGAATCTCACTTTCAACATTACAGAGCACAAAATCACAGGGTGGCCTAGAAGCACCAAACTTCCTTCATTACTTCTTGTCAAATCAGCTACAATATTTACTCAAATCGATCCATAAAGATAATTACAGTACACTATGGTTACAGATAGAACAAAATCAATGCAAAACCACTTCACTCACAGACCTCCCATTCCTACCACAATCAATCAAGAAACAAGATTACTACATGAACATCACAATCTCCTCAACTCTGACAGCCTTGTGGAAAGCCCACAAAATCACCAAATCATCACTAGCACCATGTAGGTTCACCCTGATTTGGCACAATCCAGACTTCCAGCTGTACAACACTTCTGTTCACTTTCCATCATGGCACCAAAAAGGAATCACTCACCTCCACCACTTATTTGAAAACAACCAGTTCATATCATTCAATACACTTATCCAGAGGTGTGGGGTTGGGAGAGACCAATTCCTCCAATACCATCAACTAAAATCCATAATTAAATCTAAAATCAACATATCCAATAACACATTACAGCCTTCCAAATTAAGCGAAGAAATCTTTAAAATTACAAACCCCAAAAGAATAATTTCAAAAATGTATAAACTTCTTTCATTGTCAGACACCTCCATAACACTTTTGACACCCTCAAAATGGGAAAAGGACCTGGCTCTATCTCCCAACCCCGATTTCTGGATACAGATCAATAAAAACATCTTCTCCATGACTACCAATACAAATTTACAACTAATACAGTATAAAACCATCCACAGAATACACATCACTCAAGGGAAAATGTTTAAAATGGGATTGATTAATACAGATATCTGTTCACAATGCACCTTGGGTCACACAGATGATTATTTTCACACCACTTGGTCTTGCCAGCCAGTTCTTTCATTTTGGATAACAGTCACAGAAAAGCTCTCGTGTATCTTGGGCTGCAGAATCTCAGCATCCCCATCGCTCTGCTTGCTGGGAGACTTGACACATATCACAATCCCAACTAAACACAAAAACCCGTTAGTAATAATGAGGACTGTATACCTGTAAAAAAGTGGAGTGGAATTATGTGGTAATACCATCCAGAGTGGGGGTAGTGTTACACAAGTGGCGTAGTCTCTTTAAGAAATTGCCCAGTGCGTAGGAAGTATGCATGATGCATGTGTGTGGTCGAGTGAGAGTGGGAAAGCGAGGGTGTGATGTTTATCTGTGGAGACACACAAAGCAGGACCTTTTTATTTATAATTAACAGGCAGGAAATACTTGTGTTTCTTTCCTTTTCTTTCATGAGTAATGCACATTAGAACAGCCACTCTCATTTATCATTTCCTTATTAGCTCCTTATCACATGAACCACACCTCTGTTACATCTGCAGTCTTAGTAAATACCACTTAACATCATAAACAGCTGGTCTGTTCAGTTCAGTCACTTTATCATCCCAGATGGGAAACTTAACTTGCAGTCAGTGACAAAAACAAAAATACAATATACAAAACACAATACTACAACAAGTCAATCTCTAAAATACTCAATTACATGTGCAAATTAAGCAGGATTAGTGCACCAGTTACGAAGGAGTTTTTACTCCTATTGCACTTGAACCAGATTCTCTAAATCTACAGCCTGAGGGAAGAGTTTTTAAACTGAAAGTGAAGGGCTGGTTTCTAAAACCACATATTCAACTTATTGTCCAGATAACATCCGCACACGCACCCAGTGAGGACTCATCAAGCACAAACATGAGCCATAATTTCTTCATTGGCTTTGTTAAAATGATGTCATGAATCATAGTGGCTACACATGACAGAGACTGAGAATGACAAGTTCAAGTTTACTGTTCATGGTTTCTGCTTGTTCTGTTTTCCTGTCTGTACCCTGTAGACAGTTTATCTAGTTTTAAGTAATGATCGTCTTTTTACAGTTAATGTGAAGCAGATAATCTGCAGAATAATATCTGTACATGAAACACTTGCTGTGTGTCTCATCAGGCTGCACGCGTCCTCAGTGCCAGAAAGTTTCAGGACATTTTAGACACATAAAAAAATAAAATTGTGTTTAAGGGATTTATTGTGTCAAAGTATGTGCCTTAACTTCTGTAGACTGCCAAAGGACATCTGCTTGTTGAAGCTTGTTGGTAATTCACTGTGTCCAATTTGGTAGGAGGTCATCAAAGAGTTTAGCAGTGTAAGGCTATGTGCTTTACGACGCTGTTACTTTCTCACTTTATTACTTTATTACCCTCTCTCTGTCAAATTCCTACTAGGACATACTGTCCTGGCATGTAAGAGTAAAGAGAGAATCATCACTCTGTGTGTTAATTCTTCAGAGAACTTCAAGGAAATTCTTCTACATGTAAAGCTGACCTTTAAATAAACAAAGCTATCTCCGTCCAGACAGTGATGAAGGCTCCTGTGTAGTCGGTGTACATGCAAAAGGAAAATCATCATTCCAAAGGAAAGAGAATAAACATTTCAAGCTGTTATGAGCTTCAGTAGATCTGTAAAATATCACACAAGCTGAACGAATGAATTAATTTTTATTCAGTTTTAATCTGTAAGACAGACATTACAGGAATGTGGAGCAGGTGAAGACAGTACATCTGAACATCTGAACATGATTACATTTCATCCTTATTTCATTGTCTTAAAAACATACTTAAAGCTGAAGTGCAGGACTTTAATCTCCCCGTTCTGACAGTGACAGTAAAGAGAGATGCTTGGCTGTGATTGGCTGACACAGATATGCAGCAGCTCTCATATGAGCGCAGAGAGAGCCTGTAAAAACTGATGTTTTGACGGCCAACTGGCCGGGATTTGTCCCAGTATGCCTAATGGCCAGTACGCCAGTGGCCATAACCTACTGTTGCGGCTGTAAAATGGTGGATAAATGGTTTTGAGTGTCACACAAGCCCTGAAGATGACTCGTTTCACTATCAGAATTTGATCCATTTGGTCTGATAACAGTTGGAAAGTTTAGAAGAGCCGAATGGCCAACATGGGAATGTCACATCCAACATGAGATTTAAAAACTCCACATAATGTGAAATACAGAAATTTATCTGGCAGTGATCTGCTTTATCAGCACTGTTTGAACTGGTTTGGCTTGAATTTAACAGAAGTTCTGCACTGCAGGTTTAAAAAGTAGGAAATATGAAAAAAGTGAGGAATAACTTGTTCAGTCGTCATCCTTGATGTTGTTTTCACCACCTTCCTCCATCAAGACCTGAGTTGTTCCATCTGGACGGATCGTCTGCATGTTGAACCTGTGAACACAGGAGAATTATTGATGAGCTACTTATTGAATCAAAGTCAGACAATATTAAATGTAAACTAGACAAACTTACAGGGACAAAGAAAAAAGCCTTTTGACAAATCCACTGTAGGAAAACATTATTGTAACAATATCTACTTTATATAATTGATAGTGTTAACATAACAGGAACATTCAGTTTAAAGTTCGATCAATGAAACACATTTGGATCATGACGTGTGGTGTTAAAGGAGTTTTCTAATTCATCTGTTCAGGGCTGTGGAGGAACGTCAGACAAATAAAAAGGTGGATTTGTAGGGAGAGACATAAAGCAGAGATACTGCAGCATGCTGGTGGTCTAAAAGCAACAAGTTAGTTATTGTAGTTAGTTGCTGAGTTGGTCGCTTATCAATACGTTCTGCAGTTGCAGCTAAAATAAAAAAATGACAGACATGATACACACTGTTTATGTTGAAGGTAACTAACACTTTACAATGATTTCATTATATTGATTCTGATTCTTTAGCATCAAAGAATCCAGTGACAGCTGTCTGTACATCTACAGCTACACTGCAAACAGCAGCTGCTAATAGTTCATTCAGCATCATTTTAATGGTGCCAATATACTAAAATGAAAACAAATAAAAGGCTTTAAAAAAAACAAAAAAAAACAGGAGGCTCAAGTTGTAACCCACAGCATAACTCCATAACATTATACTTTTTAACTCCCTCAAAGCATTATGGGAACTGTAGTTCCAAAAACGTCAGACTTTGAAAACCCAAACTTTAGGCTTTATGTGCATTGACCAAAACATTAATTAATATTATTTCCTCATTAAATTGCTGGATTTTTCATCACCTTGTCTAAAGGACGAGTTCACAGTTTTTCAAGTGTCTTAAAAGCAACAGTCAGGAGCCAAAATGAACATTAAAGCTGTTTTTCTTGCTGTAATCATTCCTCCTGTTCATACTGACCATTAGAAGATCCCTTCATAATGACCTTACAATGGAAGTGATGGAGGACAAAATCCACAGTCCTCCTTCTGTGCAAAAATGTATTTAAAAGTTTATCTGAAGCTAATATGAAGCTTCGGCGTCCAAATGAGTCAAATCAAGCAGATATCTTTCAACGTTACAGTCTTTTTAGTGACAAAGTCCCTCTTTTTGTTACTATACTTCCACCTGCAGCTCAACAGGGAAACACTGTCCGAGGAAACACAAAGAGGGAATTTGATGCTAAAAAGACTGTAAATGTGTCAGATATCCACTTGATATGACTAACTCAGACTGCTGAAGCTGAATAGAAGCTTCACACAGACTTTTAAATGACTGTGTGGACACACTGTGGATTTTATCCTCCATCACTTCCATTGAAAGCACATTTAAAGGATCTTTTAATATCCAGTATGAACAGGAGGAATGATTACAGCGAGGAAAAACCTCTTTCAGTGTTCATATGGACACATGACTGCTGTTTTATGATAAACTTGAACATATGTTTTAAGACATTTATGTTGGACTAACATTACATATCTGGAACTAAAGATGGTGCCAGTTTTGGGGTCTGAATGACAAACATGAAAAAAGAAAAGATGTATACTGACAATAATGTAATAACATTCTTGTTTTGCCTTTCAGGCAATTTGTTTTCTAAATATTTCTTTGTGTGTTTTATGTAGTGTAGTGCTTTCTACTGTTCAGTCAGATTGCATCACTTCCTGTGTAGACTGGAAGTAGAAAGTTGGTCTAGTTGAAGGCGTTCTTCCCAACAGAAGCATTGCTTGTAAGTTGCTCCTATGTATACTTAACAATTTCCTTCAGATATTAACAAGTATTTTTGCTAATGTTAGAAGTGTAAGGTTTATTTTGCCACCTAACTGCCAACCATTCAGCCTAGTTGTGAGTGATACCTGCTCACATGTGACAGTTGTATTGTGCACATCTGCGGAGTAATTATTTATACTGTATTATAAATCTACTGTGTTATTGATTTTAATATATCAAAATATCACTGACTGCAACTTTCAACACCTACTCATTCAGCTCGTTTTGAGTTTGTGAGCGTTTGCGATATTTGTAGCCAACCACCCCTGCTATGATGATGAAGATGAGGATGAACACAACGACGATGGCAGCGATGACTCCATCAGGCAGCTGTCCTGAGTGAACACAGAGGGAACAACAAACAGTGAGAGATGAGGGGAACAGCACTACAAAGCAAGTTCAACATACCGGGGATAACTTTGTCTGGCTTCACTGAACCATTCAGATAACTATGAAGCCGGTTAAGAGACAGCAAAAAGTCATATTCAACCAAGTGGAATGTAAACGAGCCTGTAATCATACAACAGAATAAGAAGATGTAGAAACACTAGAAATAATTTCCACATATTAAAAGTAGACTATGGCCTAAAATACATGTAGGAATTATTATATATGACTGAGGTATAGAGGGAGTATTATTTACTGTTCAGTTGGATGATGAAGATACCATCTGAATATGTCACATGAAGAAAAAAAACTTAAAAAGTTATGTCAGACTGTTTCTGCTACTGATGCAAAGAATGTAAAAGTAGTTATGACTGATGAGGTCTATCAAACCCAAAAGTTGCATTTATAATCATGGAGCCATTTAACAGTGTTGATTATTTCTTTTAATAAAAGACAATCTGTGTTTGTTTTAATTTCCAGTTATCATCACACAGTCATCTAATGTTATTCTGAGCTGCAGTGATGGAATCAGAGTGTAAAATCATCCACATTGTCAGCTTCACTCCGGGGATAAAATAAACTTTGTACTGTTAAAATGCAGCTAAAATCATCAGTATGTGATTAGTATCGTTAACGATCTCTTTGTTTGTTAGAAGCTCTGTTTTAAAACCAGAGTGGAAATAGAAAGTCTGAAACAATAAAATTCTTCTACTGATCTATAAAAATATATATATCGCTCTTTCACTTCATTGTAAACTCAGGACTTTTGTCCATGTCGGGATCTTGTAGGAATGATGACTCCAGTGATCTGGTTGTTCAGTGGTCGGAGTGTTAGCAGGTTGTGATCTGATGACCGTTCAGCATAAGTTACCATGGTGATGTACCCCCCGTAAGAAGTGAACCAGCGTCATATGACTGAAAACCCAGTTAAACCTGAAGTTACCTCGCTAACCCCAAATCCTGCTTTGCAGTACAGGCCTCAGAGCTCAGACACTAAACACAAAATGTAAATAAAACCTTTGAGAGGTTTTTAGATGTTATCTGGAGTGAAGAAGATGAAGATGAGAACTTGTTGTAGCTGTAATATATGAAGACTGGGACTCTAGTGTTTCCCTGAATTATTTAATTCAATTCAGTTTTATTTATATAGCGCCAAATTACACCAAAACTCATCTCAGGACACTTTTCACATAGAGCAGGTCCAGACGTACTCCTTTATCTACAAAGACCCAACATTCCTCCACCAGCAGCACTTGGTGCCAAAAGCAAGAAAAAACTCCCCCTTAACAGGAAGAAACCTCAAAAAGAAAAATTACTGATCCATTATGTTACAATAAGGAGTAACCGCTGCTAAAGTTTCACATCATTCATATCAACGGGCTATTATGATTTTCACCCTGTGAGAGCACGACAACACCCTACGTTACCATGGACATGGACAGACATCTATGTGAAAGGTAGTTATAAGAGTAGCGTAGCTCAGTTAAGGAACAGGGCAGTGTGTAATGTGTGTGCGTAGCAAGTGTATATTTGAGCGAGTGGCAGTAAAGTGGCAACGCAGTTGCCAGAAGAAAACGTTGGCATTGACAGTTTCTGCAAACCACAGAAACGTTGAATATCTACGTTTCAACACGTGAATTATCTATCATATCAACATTTCTACAAACGTAGCATTTTAACATTTCTACCTGTTGAATAATGATGTTTTATGATGTGACAACACTGTGGTTAAGGTCTGGTTAGGTTTAGGCACAAAGACCACTTGGTTAGGGTTAGGGGAAAGATCATGGTTTGGGTTCAAATAAAAATAAAAAATAGAATAAAAACGGCCGATGTCGCACTAAAAAAAAATCCATTTTTCTCGCCAGAAAAACAGCTGCAAATGTCCTGACGTCTCGCTAAAAAACACCCGCGTCTATCGGTTGAAACAGGAAGCGGACATTGGTCTCGAACCGTGTTCTCTGTAGATTTCCAACTTGCTGCCAAGAAACTTAAAAACCATCCACGTGCTCCTCCTCCTCCTATACAGGAAAGATCAACTCATATAGATCACATGTGAACTACGTCACTGTAGAAATGTTGATATAATACGTTTTGTTGACATTTTCATATGATACGTTTTGTTGAAATGTTAATATGCTACGTATTTCAGGTGTTGAAACGTAGATATTCAGCGTTTCTGTGGTTTGCAGAAACGTACAGTGTCAACGTTTTATTCTGGCGACCAGGCTGATGAGAAGCAGATGAGCAGGAAGTTGTCAGTCTGGCAGTAAATGTACAGCACAGACTGCAGTGTGTCAGTTAATAAATGCTGCAGCTTCTCAAGACCAAGAAAATACTCGTCTAATGAAGGGTGTTAGCCCCGAAGTTAGCTACAACACGTTAGCCATATCTGACCAGGCTTACTTCGTATTATAGCAGATTAATGTGGAAACAGGAAGAAAAACATATTTTTGAGTGGAGGAGAACTTTAAGTGGACCTGAATATTTCCCCCACTACTGTCTGTCACACATCCTTGTTACCTGACAAGAAAACTGTTCAAGAATAATAAATATAAATGACACTTACCATCAGAGAGATCAGTCAGTTTTGGGCATTCTGTAATAAAAAAGAGCTCATAGTTAGTAAGGAAATAGTAAAATAAGGCAGAAATCTGAAAGATAAAACAGGAACACAGGAGAGAAAGTAAACTAAAACCAGAAATTTAGTCAGAAGCCATAAAAGTAACAAGAACTGACCACAGAGACACTTTACAGATAGTTTTCTCTCTGCCAGCAGCAGCGCAGCTCATCATGTTATCACTGCTGTGAGGCTGCAGTGAACAAAGTGCTGGTTGGCTTTTTACTCACACAGGTTTTATTGCACTTTTATTGCACATTTCATCTGGTTTGCTGTTCATCTTATACTGAACAGACACTAAGACATTTCACTGCGGTCAAGTCAGCCGCCACTCCGGAGTCAAACTAGCCGCCACGTAATTTCCTACAGCACGTACGCTTCTGTTATTACGGTACTGAGGCTTTTCTGCTGGGAGGACACAAGTTACTTTACATTCGACCAATAATGTTACAGTTTGATTCAAACAGTGAATTGAAAAAATGCACTATTTACTTCACTTGTTCACCAAGGAGGTTATGACGGGGAGAATTCACTGTGGAATTAAAATCTACAGTCTTGACTTTACAATATAGATTAGCAATGTCTCATATTCGGCATATCATGAAAAGGAACCTGTCTGTTTCCAATCAGTGATTCCACTTCTCTACATCCTACAGGACCACAGCTAGATGCACAACTTCTTCCAGAACATTTCACTGGCAAATTTCACGATAAAGGCCCATTGAAAATATTATATACCAAAATATGTTCAAAAACTTATTTTAAAAAAATCTCTCTTGTTTCCAGTAAATGATTCCACTCCTCACACACCCTACAGGACCCCGGCTAGCTGCACAAAAATATCCAGAACATTTCACTGGCGAATACCCAGAGTGGCGGCTGACTTGACCGCAGTGACATTTTTTACTGGAATAAAACTTTCAGGCTTCTTACCGCTCTCTGAGATTTTGATGTTGCCATCACCCTCCATCACCATTTCAACACCAGCTTTCAGGTTACGGCAGACAGCGTAGACTTTCTGCTCCAGACAGACCAGGCAGCTGCCGTCCTGAGGGGGAGAGATGGAGGAACAGAGGGGGAGAGAGTTCTGACCATCTCTCATCCACAGATTGCCTTTATTAATGTTGAAATCGTACAGCTGATCGGCGTTCACGGCACGTGGATCAGATGAGTTGAAACAACTGAACTCCATCTGGACAAACAGGATGAAAAACAAAAGAGAAGTTAACCATAATTTTTCATTTGACATTTTAACATTTACAATACTTAACTATGTCAGTTTTTATTTATTAAGTAGTCAACATGTTACTAAACTCATGTTTGGTAAATCAATTATGCTTTAACACAATTATGTTTATATAACACAATTTCTATCTTACAACAATAAAATGGATGTTGAGAGGTGGTTAGTACCCCACAACTCCTCCTGCCTGGCCAGAGAGTCAGTGACTCAAAGTTCCCCAGTGCCTTTTTCCATGTCTAAACACAGAACAGCAAACAGACCAACTGCTGCATCACATCACAGCACCAGTTTGATATTCCAGTGAATAGATACACTCAGACCAGTCGACTACTCTGTTACAGTTAGTCTAATAAAACACTGATTATTCTAAACTGTTTATAAAATCACATCTTCAAACAATTTATTATAATGGATGAACGCCACAAAGATTATATTATTATTAATCATGTTTAATAACATATTAAACATTATTGCAGATTATATTATTATTGACCAACATGTGTCTTAGATTAAATGTCAAACCTGAAGTGATTTTAACATGTTTCTCCTCCTAACTGTCCCACCTGACAAGAAACATTTCTCTCTGCAAACTGCATCACTTTCAAATGTTTTTTTTTAAACCAGAAGCTTCAGTTTTAAGTTAAACAAGGAGACATTTTTACTCACCTTTTGTATGATAGTTGTTGACCAAACTTCTCCACTGTGCCGGATCTTGCTGTGTGACGTTATTTATACAGCAGCAGTGGAATGAAGGGAGGAGCTGCCCCTCTTACTTCATTTGGCGTCTTATCCTCATCAAAGATCTTTTAATCCATGAATCCGTCACGGCACCAACAGCATTTTACACCGCGCACTGGATGGATGGGAGGGAGGGAGCCCTATATATAAAATGATGTACAACAGTGGCTTTTCACATTGATTCATGGTTAATCAATGACTCTTGGTTAAGGTATAATCAGTGATTCTAACCTAATACACTTTTTGTCAAATTCAGTGATGATCTCCTCACAGTCCTCTAGCTGTCTGTTCTGTGTGTGTGCGGTGTTCATACACAGCCCCAGCTCTGTAAATAGGTATATGAATGGAACGCACCAGGACACACACAGCAGCAGGGTACATTGTGATGGTGCACAGGATAAGGGGAACTCAGGCGGAGAGTGTGGATAGACTGTTGCGTTCACATTAGATGATTTTTTTTTTTTTGCCGTTCGTGATACGAGTGTGAGAGGAACCTAAGAGGTTAAGATATTGCTTTCTCCAGAATGGCTGACTATACCGTTAACGATAGTCATGGATCATAGCGCTCACACATGGAAAGACTGAGAATGACAATGATAGGAGTGTAATGTTTCTTTTACTTTTCTCCCTCAAAGTTTAAGTTTTCTGTTCATGGGTTCTGTCTGTTGCTGGCACCTTGTTCTCTTTTCCTGTCTGCACCCTGTAGGTCAGAGGTTTTCTAAGTGGGAGGTGGGCCTCCAAACAATTTCAGAGGAGGCTCAGTAAATGGAAGTGAAAAAATATTACATTAGTTATCAAAAGCAGATCACGTAGAGTAGCCTAAATGTGTGATTTGGTTAAAGAGATAGTTAAGTAGTTTTGGGGAATTTTATTGTTTTTCTTTCTTTCCTAGAGTCAGAAACTAATAAATACCTTTAGACAAACATTTTTTATGTATTTGGTGTAGTATGAAGTTATGTCAAACAGCAATATCAGGCTGTCTTGGCTCAACAGGTGAGTGTTTATGGGATCAATTAACATAATCATGATCCCAAAGGCGCCTTTTTCCTAAGCTTTGTCTGAGGAGAGGTCCACAGTCAGACTTTAAGAACCCCTGCTGGAGGGGTATGTAGTTTTAATTAATGATTGTCTTTTTCAGTTGTATGAAGCAGATAATCTGCAGAATATAACTGTGCATGAAATACTTGCTGTGTGTTTCATCAGGCTGCACGTTCCTCAGTGGTGGAGTCTCCTCCCTGCAGAAAGGAGGAGTTTCAGGACATTTAAGACACATAAAAAAAATTGTGAATCTGTCCTTTAAGTAAGTAAAATTTATTGATATAGTGCTTTTCATAGACATTAATTACAAAGTGTTTTACATGAGCATGATGCAACATACAAAAGAAAGAAATCCTAACAAATGAGGTGACCTTAAAAAGTGCAAAAGTAAAAAACACCATAGTAAAAAAACAAACTACATACAGCTAGCTCCCACCGACCGTTGATAAAGGCTCCTGTGTAGTCGGTGTACATGCAAAAGGAAAATCATCATTCCAAAGAAAAGAGAATAAACATTTTCAGGTGTTATGAGCTTCAGTAGATCTGTAAAATATCACACTAGCTGAATGAATATCCAGCATTTCACTGCACTGATAAAAAGAGCAGTGAAATGCTGGGTATTCCTTCAACTTGTGTGAATCACTGAATCACTGCTGTTTGCAAAATAATTTATCGCACATCATTTGCATACATGCAGCAGTCAAACAGACAAAAAAAAGATACAGTGTAGATTAGTTAGAAAAGTTATTTATTAGCATTAACCCTGATAACAAGTCAGGTAAAGCAATATTTTAGTGGTTTTAGGGAATGTACTGATATAACACATATTCTTTGTTGCGTCCATTTTGTTTCCACATTACAACTTTAAAGCTCATGAACGCACCGAAGTGAGAATAACGACTTCCCAAATTCAGGGAAATGGGACCAGCAGCACCGCTGTGAATCTGTCCATTATGTTATCGGGTTCATTCAAACAGTGCAACAGCCTGTCATCTGGTTTCTCTGTGCTCCTCTCATTGATGACTTCCTTTGTCATTTTTGTGAGATGCTGCTCTGACAGTGTTTTTTGTTATCATTCATACTGACATGTGCAACACATGCTTATTTTAAAAAAAGATAAGTTCAAAACTGAAGGTAGCTATAATAAAGGCTGTAAATCCACCTTAAAAATGTTGGAAACTGTCTCCCAATACATTATTAGACCACAACTTGAAATTGCATATGTAGCATCCATGCTTTTTTCCTTGTGAAGGTGTCGTTTGTAGATCTAATTTTTCTTCTCTAAATATTAAGACCCCAACAGTCAGTCTATGTTCAACAAAATACAGGTCGAAGGGAACAAAGAGCAAAAAGCAGAGATAATATAAGAGGGACCTCAATATGAGTAAAGCTTTGCAATGGTTTACAAATGTTTTTTTTGGGTTTTTTTAGCAATAGGTGAGAGATGTGTGAAAGACTGGGATTTGAAGACTCAACAGTTCAACCAAGGCTACACTGGCTGCTGGCTCCATGACCTTACGAAGCAGTGTAAATAAACTATAAAAAAATGTACGGAATGAATAACAGAACTGCGGTGCACAATTGCTAAATTCCAGGGGAATACACAGCGCAACAATGGGTGCATCCCAAGTCTCTTAAATTGCATCCACGTTTCCCTCACTTGTGTCTTTTCCTTGCGTCTTAGTACCTCCCACCGTGGATGCAGGAGAGACGCAAGGAAACCAAGCGAGGAGAGAGGAAACAAGGAAATTTGTTTTAACAGACATGAGACGTCCTCTCCTCTGAAGCGTCATGTGAAGCAACGTCCGTGTCTGATGACAGTGACAGCTGATCACAGCTGGATCAGCTGTCAGTACAGCAGTAACAGCATTAGAAACTTCTGATGGAGTTTGTGTCTGTACACATGTGCACTGTGCTAATACTAATAAAGGTTCAAAGCTAGAGGAGCTGTTTCCTCTCTGCAGCTTGTTACCTATTTGACAAACACCTAAATAAAAACCTGCATTCTGCATTTATACTGTGTCCTGCTCAGAGGCACAGGAACCATTTCTACTCGCAGAATGCATTTATACTATTTATTGATTATTTGCATCTGTAATTTTTGATAATCCTGATAGTGAATTCATCATCCAATAACCCAGAATATGATCAGGGTGTCTTCTGAACACTGGAAAATATGTATTTGGCTAAATGTTTCAGGGCAAATGGAAATGATTTAACTCACATCAAACCCCACGCTGAGGAATTTTCACCCTCACATGTGACTGAATGGAAATGACGATAAATGATGTGAAATATAAATGTGTTGAACTGTCATTATGGATCAAATTAAAGTCAGGAAGAGTCTGTCTGTCAGCAAGAAACAGTTTAATGGAGGAAATAACATCATGGGAAAGAAAAATCTTTCTTATAAATGAAGAAAGTTGTTTATGGTAAGTATTTTAATCATGGTAATTACTATTTGAAGTTTGCACCCCCCAGCCTCTTCCTGAGTTGTTTTGCATCACAGGCACAGCCTTCACATACAGCCTGCATGGTTATTGGAAGGTTCTGGGCCTCAACATCCCCATGGTCATACCCAGCCTCACCACCCTGCAGGAGGGCGTTCTCAGCCAGGGGAAAGCCAAGTGGAGTTTAAGGAACTGCTTCTGGGTGATACACTGCATGACCCAGGCCTACTTTCTGTTTACAAGGTGTGTGCACTAGCTCACTCATTATATATATCAGTGGCTAAACCGCACTGTCACGTTGGAACTATTGCATGACAAAGGGCTAGGTAGAGAGAGCGCGATGAAAACTGGAGGACATGTCAACACTAACGCACCTCAGAAGCGCTGTTTGTAAGAATTTTGGATTTTACTCGATCAATGGCAAAATTATTGATAAAGATAAGGCTGTTTGCTGACTTTGTATGAAGCAACTACTTTACAGTAATATTACCACAACAACAAATGGAGTCACCTGTTAGCTTCTCACCCAAGCAAGGCTAAAGAATCAGAGCACCAGCAGCTACACAACCTCGCCCAACTTCCTATTTTTTGCCTATAAATGACATAATATAATGTTCTATATAATTTGAACAAATTCCATAGCACAGTGAATTCATTCGAACTTTGTTTTGGGAAAAAGTGACAGCCATAGCGCGTATGCTGCACAGGAGATGGACCTGCTTTTCCGCTGCTCTGTTCGTTTAAGCTTCAAGTCTATGTTCTCCCAACCCTGGGTGTCAGTGAAGCATGGATATACATACTTTGACTGCTTTGTAAATAAATTATATTTTCACAATAAAGAAATCCATACATAATTATGTTAAACTAATTTTGCCCATCTGCACCAAGATTTCAGTTTCTACTGATAGGCTAGATGATCAGTAATTTAGAGAATTTTCACTGTATTGATGATAGGGATTTAATCATGTTATTTTATATATAATGTGTATATTTGTTGTTTGGTTTTTTATTTTAAACTGTATATTCTGTATAATTCAATCATTATATTGCAAGTCAAAAACTGAAAATCACTCTCTTGCCTAAAGCTTGTGCAAAATACTGCACCAGAGTTTTAACTGGTTCCAAATGTAGAGACTACTACATCACTCCAAATTACGCATCCCAACACAGGATACCAGTCAGTTTTACATATGGTTTTAAGATTTTGTTGATCACATTTAAAGTACAGCTTTAAATTATCTAGTACAGCTTAATTTCAGACCATCTAAACCCGTAATGTCCCTGCACTAAAAGAGGCAAAGTTTGATCATGCTCAATTTCTGTTCAAGTGGCAAACTGCACTCCTTAAGAACGGTGGCCTCATGGCTCCCCTCTGCCGCTGCTGTGAGGGTCGGAGGCAAAGTTGCCATTGAAAAAAATACAGACAACAACGTTGACACCTGTTGGTGTGCAGGTACTTTTAAGAGCATGATACATATCTTCTCCTTTTGTATTCTCAGGACAAGGCTTGCTGAGGCTCATTGCAGAGGATCACAGCCATAGTGGCATCTGTAGCCAACTGATATAATGTTTGTAAAATTTGGTCTAAAATATTTTAATTTTGTCGCCCTGTGTCAGTTTTAATGTTTTATTTTGTAAGTAAACATGTGTTCTTCCTGTCTCAGGTTTCAACTTTACTGACCTACAAACTGATCACATTTTAAATAAAATGAAGAAATAAAGTGTTAAAAAAACACATAATTTGGATCAGTTTTTATTTATATTCAGTACCTGCCTGTGTGTGTGTGTGTGTGTGTGTGTGTGTGTGTGTGTGTGTCTTTACTTTTACTTTGTGCATGCTTTATATTTTTACCACTTTCTGAGCAGTGATGGAAGAAGTACTCAGATCCTTAACTGCAGTAAAAGTACCAAAACAGCAATGTAAAAATACTCCATTACCAGTAAAAGTCCTGCATGAAAAATCCTAGGTCCTCGCACTTCTGGCGCGTACGCTCCAGCTCCTTGGTCAGCAAAGTGATGGCATCAGAGTTGCCACTGGCGATGGCCTTCACTTCCTTCACGGTGCTTTCCTGCTCTCTACTTGCCGCCTGGAGGGCTCGGACAGCGGAAGTTGTCTCTTCGTGAAGTTTATTAGTGTCGTCGATGGTCTTTAATAGTTCAATTTTAAACGTGTTAATGTCCATCTGGACGCCCCGAATGGCCTCAAGGATGCTGCTGGTTTCGAGCTTCCCTGTCAGGCTGCTCTGTTCCTGGGCCTCTCTTCCAGCCATGCTGGAGCTCGGTGCTGGAGGGACGACTCCTTTCTCGCGTCTTGTTCAGACAGCAAAGTGGAAGTAATCCGTTCAACTTTGTAACAAGTAAGATGAAATAAATTTGTTTAAAGAAAGACGTGCTCTGGGCGATCCTACCGCCGACAATACTGTTCTCAAATGGCGTCTAACCTGACGCGCCAGGTAGTGTACGTGAGCCCAACCCGGAAGTCCAAGTTTTTTTTAATTGTATAAAATTCAAATACAAACTTTTATTGCATTTTTCAATAATACAAAACCTACATTGGTGTTGATACAGTACTAAAGACAAAATCAAAGGAATCCTGAATATGAAAAGGCTGACATAAGTTTCTTCTTTTCAAAAGAAGAAGTTGTTGTTTTTTGCTTTAGATCACAGAAGTTACAAAATGAATATGGAGTAATAAATAATGGCAGAACTTATAAATGTGTGTTAGGGCAGCGGTTCCCAAAGTGAGGGTTAGAAATGCTCTCAAGAGAGTCCCAAGAGAATTGTGTGGGAAACCAAAGCATATATATATATACATATACATATATAATATTGTTTTTTATTCTTGTAAAATACTGGATACTTGTTCAAGCTTATAAAAATCCTTCAAATGAAACTATCTGAGAAGGAAAGATCTTTTTTTTTTGGTTGGTCTGCTTACAACTCATCTCCATACTGAGGCCCTAACCTGTGACGAAGGGTCATGAGCAAACATTACTTAATTTACGGGGTCACAAGCAAAAAATTGTAGGAACCACTATTTCTGTAACATTGTGGGAGGCAGTTAAATATGGATGGACAAAACAAGAATCCTGAGAATTATTTAAAGGATAAGTTTAAATTTTCAGGTTTTTAAAAGTTGATGTGAAGCTTCTATTCAGCTTCAGCAGTCTGAGTTAGTCATATCAAGTGGATATCTGACACATTTACAGTCTTTTTAGCATCAAATTCCCTCTTTGTGTTTCCTCGGACAGTGTTTCGTATAGTATAGTATACATATTCCCAGACTTATTATCTTTGTTTTTAGGGACAAACAGTCAACAGACTGCTGCCGAATAACATGTGATTTACAATATAAGATCATTTGAAATGCTTGTCTCTGTATAAATCTCTAAATTTTTTATAAACACATTATAATAACTAATAAGTGTATCATTATTTGCAGGCTGCATTTTACTCAATTCCAGAGAAACAAAACGAAAGAAAAAGGAAAACACAGTCGATCCAAAGAAGACAACAAACAAGACAGACGTTGTTTTGTCCCCTTTTTATTGAAAAGGTTCTTTACTTTTTACCCCAAAACATTTTTAATAAAGAGAACATGCATAAAAATACAGCTGGCCTTTGTCTAAAGACCATCTCTTCTCTCACGGCAACAAAAAAACTTGCATTGATGTTCACACTCCCTTTAATATGTACATACATGAGACGTGGTTCCTAAAAACCACACAGACACTAAGAAAAGAAGTTTGACCTTTGACCTGTGGGGAATTACACACAAAAAAAAATATTATAATTTTTACACCTGATTTGACAACCTCACTTTGGTTGATCTTATTGCTTTATAAATATATCATTACAGTGATCTTTATGCTGTTACTTTACCTTTTTTTTCTTATGTAATATATAAAACTTTGAGTCATATTAAGCCAAAAAGGAGCATTTGGGCCGTTAAAACTGTGCTTCAGATTGATTGTCAATAACAGGACATATTCATCAAAAGTAAGTTTGTTTTAGTAAGAGCTAAAAACAGATGACATGGCACTTTAATAACCTAATAAAGCAACCGTAAAGGCTAGTATTGCACAGTAACCCAAAAATTGCATATTTCAGTAAAAGTATTAGAGGGCAGTGACTCCATAGTTCATGCACAAAGGGGGCGACAGGCAACCTACTGTACAGAGAAATAGATAAAAAGCAACAACTAAGGGATAAGCCAGTGTAAAAGACCCCAATTTCAGAAAAGTTCATTTCCACAGTGAGCGTCAAACAAATCCTGCAGAACTTTTGAGGAAACCATCCTTACATACAGATGTTCATCTTTTGAATAATTTTTTAAAATATGATTGTCATCTTGAGGGAAATTCAAACATAAAAAGATTAAAAAAAAAAAAAAAACATTTAAAGGATAAAAAATAATAAAAGTGTGGTCCATCTGTTTACAAAAATGAAATGTTATCTCTTTTGGACCGTGCACTAAAAATTCACTTCTGTCCAGATTATCAGACAGGTCATTGAAGGCATCGCACAGACTGCAGAGCAACATGTGCTTGTTTCTATTAACACTGGTTTTACTGAGATGCTGCACACGGCAGCTTAGTCAGAAGGCTTTCCGACGCTACAGATCTGTGTTTTCAGCAGGAAAAAAAAAACAAAAACAAAAAAAACTGGGTTGGACCCATATTATTTAAATATCTGCAAAGAACTGACTCCATCTTTAAAGCAGTTATAGTCAGGAGTTTGAGAATAAGAAGCTAAAATTTAGAATAAATGCAAGAGAACATCGTCCACCAGCCACCGGTAGTTCTGTTTTCTTTCTTATAATATCAGTAGTTGGCCATTTTTATGACATTATTAGTACAATTAGGACAAAACAAAAACATATCTACTGTACCGTCAGAGAGTATGGCTTTGTTTCCACAAGCTGCTCAAACCACATGCATCTATTCTATCGATCTTTCTACACGCTAACAGCAAACAGGAGCCTCAACAGAGGCTGAGAGGAAGCACTTTGCAGTTTGGTTTTGGCTTTTTCGAAGCCCCCCCCCCCACCACACACCCCCCCTTTTTTTCCTGCTGGCATCAAGTGGATTTTTGTTGCTTGAATCCCTGCTGAAGTACAAGACTAAAGTTGGATTCTGACTGGGAGCTTCTGATTCTTGAGTTAGTTATTCAGACAGGGACTAGAATATTTTATAAAAAGCACAAAGACGGTTTTAAACCCAGTTTAAGATTTGTGAAAAACGAAAACCGTTACTGTTTTTATCTGCCTAGAGGGTCTACATCTGAAACTGCTGTTAGACTAAACCGACACTGAGAGCTCAAAGACTTTAAAAAACAGTTTCATATCTGTTAAACTTTGACATTATTTGTGAGGATGGAAAAAAAAAAGGAAAAGCTAAATCAGAAGCTCTGAATCGTAAAACTAACTTCAGCCAAACTGGTCTCGTATGAACAAAGGGAAACACTTCGGTTGACGGTCTCGACTTCACATCGCTTTCCGACTTTATACCGTTATAATATAACAAAGACAATCATCCACATTCATAAACCAGCAGAAGAAGACACATTCATTTACACTCCGAACCAGTAAGAGAGCCAGAACTTGCAGCGTTTCCTGTCTGAACAGGAGATGACGGTGAGGATGGCGAGGCTGGTGCACTACAGGAGGGCTGCCTGGAGGGGGCGCAGGTGGTGTGCTGGTCCCAGGACAGCAGAGGAGGAAGAGGAGGAGGAGGAGGAGGAAGAAGAGGGAGTCCGGGGCGTCATGATACCCCAACCAGGAGAGAAGGCGAGTTCACAGAAGCCTCCTGTGATTTCACCTGAAACACAAAGCAGAATTATGTTGTTTCTGCAGAAACGACTTCATCAGCTGGTCCCTCAAACCGTGAATTTGTACCCTTAAATGACTCAATTAATCCCTCAAATTAACACAGTTATCAGCTTCATTGTGTTCAACCTCGTCTCCTCCAGTCGGCACTTCATTTAATATCACCTCAACGTGTTTTATGGCTTGTTTAGACATTTATTCCACTTCATACAAAGTCAGCCTGAAGATTCAGCAGTTCACTTTCATGCAGAGTGAGAAGACAAAACAGACAAAAGAGAGAGGCGACACGATGAGTGTTTACTCATGGAAACAAATTAAGGATGTGAGTCATTAGAATGATTTTCACTTCAGGTGGTTTTGGCGGTTTTGGTGGTTTTGGCTTTGCTTTCTCAGTTAAATAAACGTTCACATAACCACTTGCAGTCTTACCGTAAAAAAATATTTATTGTGTGAAGATACTCTGTAGAGTTTCTTTTAAATGAACACAGTTCTGTTCTTCTGCATCCAGTTTTATCTATCGGCAGGAATATGAATCATGTCAGCACCGTCCTCGTGTGTATTCTAGTAGAGTACAAGATCAGGGCTGCAACTGTCAGACGACTATTTCTCAATTAATTGATTCATCGTTTTGTTCTCAAAGTCTAAGTTAACATATTCAAAAGGGTTTTATTAATCGAAAACCAAAAAATATTCAGTTTCTTATCATATGTGACAAACAAAAGCATCAGAAAGTCACATCTGAGACGCTGGAACAAGTGAAATTTTTGGCATTTTTGATTTATCTCTTATCAAAATACCTGCTTCGTTGCATCTTTACACAAGATACAAACAAAACACGAACCCACACTGCTCACACAGTGTTACTGGTGGTCAGAAAACTCCACAGGTTACCTTTAAAGTCCAACTGAAGCTACAAAAGTGACTCTGAGTCATGTCAATGTCATTTTCAGGTCTTTGCAGATACACGAGAGACGCTCAGTTAGCCTCCGAGTCTCTGATGTTAGTGTTTGACAAGCACAATGTGAACAAACTGCTCTGGTAACTGTAGCTTACGAGTCAAGGACAGAAAGCTTTTCACCGGCGGTGTGGAGGATTAAGGAACAAAGAACTCTTTTTGTCCATGTTTGTAGATACGAAGGAGACTAGAAAGCTGAGCTCCTTTTCTGTATGAGGCTGCTGTCTGGCTACGATACAACACTGACGGTTAAGTTTAAAACAAATATTTAGTCTACATGCAAACACATCTCTTAATACCAAGACACAAGTAGCTTCAACACGTTATTGAGACTCTAAAATCGAGCACAGCAAAGCCAGGGGGGAGCGTACCTTTACCAGGCCAGGGGTGTGAGGAAGAGGGAGAGGAAAAAGAGAAGGAGGAGGAAGGAGGAGGAAGAGAGGAAGAAGCATGACGAAGGGAAGAAATCCTGAGCTCGTTCTCCTGAGGTGACTCAGCGAGAGTCAGAGGAGAGAAACAGGAGGAGAGAGACGGTGTTAAAGAGAGGAAACGAGGATTTACGCTGTTTTTCCTTCTGTTCAGTTAAATCTAAAGTCGCTGGAAGAGATTTATTATGTGTCGGGCGTATGAACCCACCTGCAGGTTTGTCTTGGCTTTCTTCAAGACGTCTCTGGTTCTCGACACTGTAAGCAAACACACACACACACACACAGAGAATGTAGATTATCCTTTATTCATTCATCAGTGTAAGAATCTCTGCTCTGGGTTAGATTAAAAAAAAACTAGAAAAGAGTGGGAGGAAGAGGAAGGGAAAGACGGTGAAACAGATGTAGATGATGATGATGATAATAACTATTGGAACTACTGCAGTAAAACTTGAGCCAGAAAGATTTACAGCAACAGAAAAGATTCCTTAGTTTTATTTTGGAGCATACAGAAGCTCTTTTTACAACATCAGCCATTCTCAGTGTTTGCCAATATTAATAAGCTTCAGGTTGTTCAGATTATTTGTTGTTATTTCAGTATTTTTAGCACCAGACACCAGAACAGTCCTCAGCTTCAGCCTGCATTTTAAAAGAACTTCAAACACCGATGTAGAGTTGCTAATAGAGATGCTAATTCTGTTAAACCTGCAGTGCAGAACTTTTACATATAAATGAACGTCTGTTACTGATAAATCTCTCTGTATTTCACAGTATACATATATATTTTAATCTGGTGTCGGGTTTGACGTGCCCACACTGGCTGGATGAATGCATACTGAGCGTGTGCACCAGAGACTTCCACCGACCGGCTAACGGCTGCTAACGTCCAGTTAGCACTCTGCTAACCTGAATGGGGATGAAATAATTGAATTGTGCGGCTCTTCTAGACTTTCCAAATGTTATCGGACTGAATGGATCAAATTCTAATGGCGAAATGATTCATTTAACGTCCAAAACAATTTATCCACCGTTTCACAGCCGCAACAGTAGCGACGGAGCAGGCTACAGCGGAGCGTTTCACGTAAACGCGTGTTGACAGTGTTTTTAATAATTACTCTCACTGCCAAAATATGTAAGAAATCCCTCATTGTCATCTCTACTTTGAACAATATTGTAGATTCTGGTTTGCATAGATCAGCACGTGGATACTTTGCTCCTGAAATATGATGTTATGATGATGAAAATGTGATAAAATTACAGCAAATGTCAAATAAAAAGCTAATTTAGATTCAGTTATTAATGCATTACTTAATATAAAATGACCAATAAATAGATTTCATTTTTCCTGCTTTTGAATCATTAAAATTAACAAATTAAAGGGATTAAAAATGACTTTTTATAATATGTTGTGACGATGAAATGTGCCACATGATAAGCGTTTTTGGCTCCGCCTGCACATCTCATACGATTATATGAATATTTCCTTCCACTTATGAGTTTTTATCTGAATTTTTATACTTTATCTTCTATTTGATATTATACAAATAAACAAAACAAACATTTAAAGATCAGCTGTGACTGAGAGATTTAAAAAAATGCGTTTTGTTTTTTTTATTGGTGGTTATGTTTTAATTTACTAAATGTTATATATATATAAGTATACATATATATAAGACTGACTCACGTTGGTTGACTATAAAGTGCTCCATGCTATCTTTGGTGCGGTTGGAGCTCTTCACTCTCTCCATGGCGTCCCTCAGAGCCTCCTCTTTCTCTGACAGCTTCAGACGAAGAGAAACGACCTCTTCCCTCAGAGACTGATCCTAAAACACGCAAAGCTAGTGAGTGTCACATTATATCCACAAATACAGACGCCAAAAATCCAAAACACAAGTGATTCTTGGCCCGCAGTGAGTCAGCTCTTACTTCCTGGATCTACATTTGGCTGCCAAGAACTACATATAGCCAGTGTCTCATAGTGAAAAATGAAGTGACTTTACGAACTTGCAGAAACACAAAGATTAATCACAAAGAGAGAACTATTTCTAATGTTAAATGTTAAATACTGGTGGTCTACTCCTGGATCTTTGAGGTTTTCCATCTGGTTTCTCTGACCTGTTTGGTTTCCTCAGAGTTGGGCAGAGCTGCTCTCCAGAACATCCGCAGCAGCGAGTCGGCCTCCTCCAGGATCTGTCTCAGGGTTTTAGTGTCGACCAGCAGCTTCCTGACAGAACCGGAGTCTGACGGCTGAGACACATAAAACACACGCAGTAGAAATGTTAACCCAATGAGATAGCATTAAATATAATAAAAATAAGTAGGGGCTTTTCGTCATGTGACACATTACTGGCTGGCTGCTTCACACACGTGTCTGGATTTGGACACTTTGATGGTGTTTTCGGTCCCTGAACCTCTCACCTGATGACGGCTGAACTCCTGCGAGGCGTTCAGGGAACAGACGGCGGTCTCCATCCTGCGGAGGAGAGCGCCGCCCTCCAGGATCTGCTGCTGCAGAGCCTTGAAGTCATCCACGTGGCCGACAGCGTGGCGGCCATGACGGTTAGCAAAGGAACCGTCCGGAGCCTGCCCCTGCAGCGCAGAGGCTGCTGGGAAGGGAAACAAGGGAATTAAGCATATATTATTATTTATTCATTTATTGCATTTTTTCATTAATTATACTGTATGTATTTAAATATGTAATTATTATTTTTAATGTTATATATGTACTGTATGTGTACATATATATGTGTATTTGGTATTTTATTCTGATCTTTCTTCTTTTTATGCCTCATCTATGCCTGTAAAGTGCTTTATAAATAAACATTATTATTATTATATAGGGGTAGAAGACAGGAGGGAGGTTCCACATGAGTTAATGTTATCTCTCTAAAAAGATAAATAGAAACCTAAAATAGTTAATAGATAAAATAGATATAATAGATAAAAATACCATATTCTTAATAAAAGATAAACAGAAGATTGCAGGATATGAAGTGTGTGGATAAGGTGTAAATTGTCAAATAAAAGCTGGTATTCAAATAATAGTCATGAACAAATAACAGCCTGTTATTATTGCTAATTAAAGCTGGATAAAAAACATTGAGGGAAGCTAAAAAAACTAACAGCTCACATTTTAATTAGACTATTACGGTAGCTCCACACCAAACGAAAAAAACGTTAAACTAGAAGCAACTGGAATTAATTTGTGTAAACAAACTATAAAATATAGTTATAAAACAGGGGAAGTTGGTTATAAATGACAATTAGAAATAAAGATTTCCCTTAAATATACATGTTTCTCTATTAAAATAAAGGGCCTCTGTCCAAGAATTACCCATAGACACTGTGCTAAATTCATCCTGAGACATGTAGAGACAAAGGGTGTATAACCAGAGAATCTGATAAATGGACGACCGCGGATGAGACGGACGTTACAAGTGTAGCGTCCGGCGGTAAAGACGACTGTTTTTCTCACCTTGATCGACAGCTCTGGTGTCTCCTGCATGTTTGTGTGCGGCGTGCAGCGGAGACGAAGGACTGACGAGTCCCGTATCTCTCACAGGCGGAGAAGGAACGTTGTCTGTGGAGACGAGTTTCCGTTAGTGCTGCGCTGCGGACGTTCTCACTCTTATTCTTTACTTGACTTTATTAAGGACGCAGCTCATTGGGGCTCCATAGAACAATAAAATACAATGAAAAATAAATAATATTCCCGGTGTTATATCCCAGACATACTGACCGTTGAAGAGCTGCCTCCTGGATCGAGGCTGCGTCTCCACCTGTCCGCTCAGCTGCTGCTCCAGCTGAATGTGGAGCTCTCTGGGGTCAAAGGTCGCGGTGTTGTGACCCGGCTGAGCGCTGTCGCTGGCCTGACCTGCTTAGAAACAAACAAAAAAACCTCCAATTCAAGATATTTTTTTTCCCCGGGATGTTTGTCACTGATCTCCGTTTAAACGACAGGAAAACAGCTGAGTGATGCAGCAGTGTGTTACCTGACGGTGTGTTTGCGGTGACTCCGCACACTCTGTGATACATCTGCAGCTCACACTGCAGAGAGCAAACCAGACTGCGACTCTCACACAGCTGCTGCTGGAGGACGCTCACCTCATGCTGCAGCCTGTCAACACACACATACACATCAGATCACAAGTTATTTAGGCTGTTATTGTTGTATCTGTCTCTGTTTATATGAAGCAACTGATCAAAAATGTCTGATGACCGTAACAGATATAATAAACTCCCTGACCCCCTAACATTAACCTTACAGCCAGGCAGAGGATGTATGCATTAAGCCAGATTTTACACCGACTTGGTCGCCCCCTCTGACTTTCTGCTAGATCGTCATTTAACGTGCAGTCTGAGGTCACGACGCCTGATTAACTGCCTGAACCATCAACAGTCTGGCTCTCGGATGATCAGTTGGATTTCTGGCATGTCTGAAAGTTTGGTCGGCTGTCTTGCGGCATGATACACGGTCTGATTTCCCAACACGCCTGCTGTTTGTTCTGATATTATTGGAGTAAACACTAGTATGTGTTGTGGCTAAAACTGTCAGACTCATATTGCCCATTGTCTCATATACCCTAACCCTAACCCTGTATCTTTCAGCCCTCTGCAACTCCACATTTGTCTTTTTTTTTTTAAATTACTCTCTGTTGTGACGACCACTCAGCTCCACTAGGTGCTCTTGCGTTCTGTTTGCTGGTTTTCCTTTTTTACTCTTGCAGGATCCGGGGCAGGGCGGAGGATCGTCATCGCCATCATGAGCCACACCTGGGTCCATGTGTGGTCGTGACTATAAAGCTTGGCCGTCTACAGAGGGTGCATCCAAAGTCTCTTAAATTGCATCCACGTTTCCCTCACTTGCGTCTTTTCCTTGGGTCTTACTCCCTCCCAACCGTGGATGCAGGAGAGACGCAAGGAAACCGAGCGAGGAGAGAGGAAACGAGGAAATTTGTTTTAAGAGAACGAGATGTTCTACTCCTCTAAAGCTGATCCAGCTGTGATCAGCTGTCAGTCGGCTTTGACAGCTGTAGAAATAGTTTATACTATTTATTGTTTATTTGCATCTGTAATTTTTGATAATCCTGATAGTGAATTCATCATTCAATAAGCCAGAATATGATCAGGGTGTCTTCTGAACACTGGAAAATATGTATTTGGCTAAATGTTTCAGGGCAAATGGAAATGATTTAACTGTTTCTCTCTCCTCCTTCATCACATCTTGTCCTCCTTTTTTCCCACATTTTTTCCCACTCTCATATATCATTTTGTGAAAATAAACATTTATCCTAAATTACAAAACTAATCTGGTTTCCCATATTTTGTTGCAGCCTATGAGTCAGGCTCATAGTAAAACTGCCAATATATCTTATAACATTGTTTGAATAAACTTTATTGGAATTGTTTACTGGATAAAACTGAGCTGAGTTAATTTGTTTGTTTAAAGTGAGCAGATTCATGTGCACTGAAAGCAAGATTAAACTTGTCAACTGTGAAATAAAAACACAGTGTCGTCAAGTGTGTCTGAAGAGCAGTTTGGTCATAAAAGTGATCTGTTGCACCTGTAACTGCATCCAACAGTGATTCACGTCTACGTGACTGCAGCGAGTTTAACCACCGGAGGGCACCAAAGCAACATTTTAACCTTTAACTCTTTTAATCTTAACCGTCGAGCAAAGTCTCCTCACTTTGCAAAAATGTCTTCATGTTACAAAAATGTTTTAAATAAGAAAACAAATTCAGACAAAATGACTATAATTAGTTGTTTTTTATTTAATGCTTATAGGAGAGATCTTTGAATAAGCTTTTAGTTTCAAATCATATTTTTGAATGTGTGAACCAATACTTTATATAAAATGATCTATAAATAGATTTCATGTGTTTCTAGTCTATGATGAACAAATTCTTGCAAAATGTCACTTTCTAAAAACTTTCCAAAACTTTATTCACTCTCAAGGTTTCAAAGTGCAACACACACGCACGCAGAGAAACACACACCTGTTGATGGTTTCCTGGTTCCTCAGTCTGTCCTGTTTCAGCTGTGTGGTCTCCTGACTGTGAGCGTCAGCATCAGCTTGCAGCTTCCTGCTTTGCTCCGCCCACCTCTCCGCCTCAAGCTCCGCCTCTTTCAGCCGGGCTCGCTCCAGCAGCGCCGCCTCCCTCAGCTGCTCCGCCTCCTTACTGCCCTCTGTAAGGGGGACCAATGAGAGCACAGAGCTGAGCGGATATTTTTTTTTTACCTTAACGTCTTGTCTTGGTTCTGACTCAGTCCGTGAACATCAGATCGTACCTCTCGCGGTTTGCTTCAGCTGGTTCTGCAGACTGACGTTCTCCTCCTTCAGCAGCCGGATCTCACTGGACAGCTGACCGACCGAGTCCAGACCCTGGATGTAGATGTTGGTAGGAGCTCCTGGAGGAGGAGGAGGAGGAGACGGAGGAGGAGGAAGAGGAGGAGGGAGAAAAGAAGTGACCAACTCACACAAATCATCTTTTTTATAATATTCATTAATGCTTAATAATTACGAAGCAGTGACAGCAAATGTCAAATAAAAAGCTAATTTAAACTCAATTATTAATGCATTAATTTATATAAAATGATCTATAAATAGATTTTGGCACTCTTCAGCCTCCATATATATTATAGATTTTTTTCCTGTCTTTGATGAATAAATTAAAGGCTTATAAATGTTACTTCCTGTTATTAACTTTAACCACACACAAGGACACAATAACTTTATAATAAGATTTGTTATATATGCATTAATTCATTTATTGATTATAAATAACTTCTGAAGAGGTGTGTAGTTATTGTGTCGGCACTCCTCAGCCTCCGTATATATATGTTACTTCCTGTGTTTATGTGTGTGTGTTACCTTTCTCGGTGGCGGTGCGAGCCAGTCTCTCCTCCAGCTGCTGTCGCAGGCGGTCGTTGGTCTGGATGGAGTCCTCCAGTCTCTCCCTCAGACTCCTGATCTCCCTCAGATGCTCCTTCATCAGGTCTGAACCTACACAGAAGCACAAACAGGAGAAACGTCACACTCTGTTTTGACGATTTACTACAAAATACTTTACATTACAGTTAATTACATCCCAAAGCATGAACAGAATCATTAATCAACAACTATTACATAATCAATTCATAGTTTATGTCATTTACCAAGCAAATATAGCAAACAGATTCTGGTTTCAGCTTCTTAAATGTGAAGATTTGTTGCTTTTCTCTGTTTGATATCACTGTGAATGGAATATTTTTGGGATTCGGACTGATTGTGTTTGACATGTTTCAGTATTTTCAGATATTTTAACTAAACAATTAATCAAAAAAGAATCAAGAGACTAACTAGTAATGGAAACAATCGTTAGTTGCAGTCCTATTCCGATTCTCTTGTCGTCATAGTTACAGGATTATTTTGGGGTAAAGCAAAACAAAGTCGAGTGAGACATCCGACGCCTCCAGCTTGCGTGTCTACCTGTGTGGCTGGTGCCCGACTGGTACCCCGAGGATCCCGACGACAGGTCGGCTCCGACTCTCATTGGTCGGGTACCGTAGGCCATATCCCACAATGCACTGCTCTCCAGCAGGCTGGCCCCGGCTTTCATGGCCAAGCTGGCGTCCAGGCTGCCGCCACTGGTGGTGGTGGTGGTGGTGGCGCTGCCAAAGGGAGACGGCTGGTATCCGTGGTAGAAGGAGGGCAGGAAGCCGGAGGAGTCGGCCTGCTGGTGGGACAACAACGGCAAACCCTGAAGAGGTTTGGACTGAGGAGTGGAGAACCCTGCAGGAGAAGATAAAGAAACATAAAATGAGTAAATAAAATAACATACATGTGCATACATACATATTAACAAGATCCTTTCTCTTGCAAACAGAATAATGAAAACAGAAACACAACACGAGCAGGCGACAGTGACGCAGAGTTTGTTAATCAGCCTACAGAAATCCGTCTCGTTCTGGGTTTCTCAAATCTCCGTCCTTCATCAGTGTTTAAAGATCACAGCAAATCCTCCTCCAGCTGGGCGCTCTGGGTTCACGAGGCGTCAAGTGAGGAACAGTTATTTAATGAGAAAGAAAGTACAGCGTGTTAAAGATAAAGGCAAAGAGACGAAGGGAAGAGAGGCCGAGGCGGTTCGTCGGGGAGATTATTAAAGCCGGTCAGCTCTCACTCCACTTCACACCCTGTGTATCTGCACGCAGCAGCGACGTAACCATCACTAACTCTAGTTCACAGTGAAATACTGACGGTGAGGCAGCTACAGCGGAACAGAGAGAGCAGGGATGCATCTTAGAAATTCAAAAACTATGAAGCATTAACGAGGTTTGTCTTCAGCTGGTTCAAACAATGATTTCAGTGCAAAACTGATGAAAAATGTGTGTTTTCTAAAGTGTATAATAGAGAAACAACAGAGAACACAAGCTCCTTATTGTGTAATAAGTAAAGTATGTCACAACAAAATGTTTTCAACAATTATGTTTTCTAGTCTTGTATTTCAGTAAAAGTCATTTTGGAAAAGAGTTTTCAACATAACTGGGACAAAAAAAATCAACCTGAACGCATTAATGGCCCAATATTAAGTGTAGCTTTTCTTCAGCAGAGTAAAGCATCACATTATTTGATGTCTCATCCTTTTTTAGATGAAAGGATGTAAATTATCTCTTCTTTTCACAGTGGATCTGATTCATTACTTTGTAGCCACCCGGTGGTTTTAAACTGCACCAGTTTCACCAGAACTGTCTCATTTTTCAAGCAACAATCCCTCGATCATCACTAAACTATCATCTTTTATTTCTTTTGCTTATATTTTTCTTCTCTTTTTTCCATTTTCTAACAAACTGTGAATGTGATGATGTCACAAATCCTTTTTTTTTTTTTTTTTTTTTTAAAGTTTGAACCGTTGCTGTTGAGAATCTGGGGAAGATAAACCTCAAACGCTCATCATCTTCTTCACTTTTCCTCCAAAGTTTATTAGCCAGCGATAGATTGATTCTGTGCTACTGAAACTCTTGTTATTCTACATGATTATTATTATTATTGAGCTTCAAACACACAGTTAGTTAGTTCATGTTAGGCTTTTAACACACTCTCATACGCAGACTCATGCGACGCACTGTCACTGTCTCCCAGCTGTCTCTGCAACATCTGCAGCTCCTGATGCACATCAGCCATGGAGAAACCCACTCCCCCGTTGCCTTGGTAACGGGTTCGCAGGGTTGCAGGGTTGGGATGAAAGGGCAAAGGTGCGCTCTGGGTGGTGGTGGTGGTGGAGGAGGGGGGAGGGTGGTAGGGGGCAGAGGTGAAGACTGAGGCTGGAGCTGGGAGAGAAGAAGAAGAAGAAGAAGGACGAGGAGGAGGAGGAGGAGGAGGAGGAGGAGGAGAAGGAAAATAAAACAACGGGATACGAAGCGGAGATGAAGGAGACAAAAGGAGAAATCAGAGCAGCTGAAGATCTGCACGAAGCCTGGCTCACACCTCCTACCTGTCTGACTCTGCATGTCCGCAGCTCTGTGCGGTGAGCTTTGTGAACCGGGACAATGCAAACTGGGACAGCTGAGGCAGGACTGGGTTCTGTGGGATGAGGTGATGGATGGAGGGACAGACGGGTGGCGTGACATGGAGCCACTGCGAGAGTGGCGGTCTGGAAATCGAAAGGGTCGAGAGGACATGAGAGATGGAGCGTTCAGGCTTATTAAAGGATCATTTAGGTTTATTACACCTCATGGCCGAATGTATGTGGACACTTGAACATAATCTGCTGTTGTTACAGTTTCATTGGGTTTTCCAGAAGATGTTGGAATCTGGCTGCAGGAATTTTGCTCCCATTCAGCCGCAGGAACATTAGTGAAGTCTGACACTGATTTTTTTGGGTGATTAAGTCTGGCTTGTTGGATTCAAAGATTAAAGGATCATTTACTTGCCAAGTATAAGAATACAAGGACTTTGATGACGTTGAGATCAGGACTCAACAGACCAGTCAAGTTCTTCCACAGCAAACTGGGAAAACTGTTTCTTTATGGAGCTGCTTTGTGCACGGAGGTGTTGTCACATTGAAACTATTGCCACAAAAACACACTATCGTCTAAAATATCAATGTATAATCATGGGTGTCCACATACTTTTGGCCAAATACTACAACTAATACAACAACGTAATCCAAGCCGGACGTCGTCTCCTCACCTGTGCCGACTCTTGCAGAAGTGTGCGTCTCCTCCTGACCGAGCTCGCTGGCGGCGTCCACGTCGGAGCAAAGCTCCAGGTCCTCGTTGGTGGAGCCCTGCTCATCGGACACGTAGGAGATGCGATCCGATTGGTCGGTGGTCTCGGAGAGGGCGTGGCTGCTGCAGGGCGTGTTGGAGCGATGAGAGTGATGATGGTGATGCTGGTTTAGTTTGGCGCGCAGAGACTCGATGATCTTGTCCTTCTGCTGCAGCTCCTTGCTGAGCCTGTACACACACACACACACACACAAACACACACACACACACACACACACACACACACACACGGATGAACACACACACACACACACGGTTAATTATCAGTCAAGTCAAACTTTATTCAAAGTCTTATTCAAGTCCATGTTTAGGGTTTAGGTTTCAGTCCCTGGACCGGTTGGATATATCCAGGTGGGAAAGTGAAGGTTCAGTGCTCGCCGCTGCCTCGTTACCACCGCTGAGGCCTTTGAGCAAGGCGTCAAACATCCAGCTGTTCAGTGGATCAGACTGATGTTCAGCTTCCAGGAGTGAAGATGTGTGACTGTAGTTTATTTCCTGTCTCTCAGTGATGCTCAGAAGAGATTCTGCTTCAATAACTCTGCTTTTTTCCCCTTTAACTTATATTTTATCTTATTTTTTCATTCCCATCATACACTTCAGTTCTGATGCAGTTTCACTTTTCATTTTCTTTACAAAGTTTTCAGCTGCCTTGAAATCTCTCCACTTTTAATTAACTTTAATTACAATAAACTGTATATAAAATCTGAGGCAACAACTCTGTTTTAAGATGTTAATCAGTTTTCCATTAATGGATTTATTTATTTATAAACAACATAGCAAAGTAAATAAACTATAAAAAATATCATAAGAAGCAGTTTGAACACTTTAATGAACAGCATTTAAATCACCAGCTGTTTCCAAATTCAAAGAACTTGAAAATGTTCATTTTAGTTGTAGCACTTATATTTGTTTCTGTTCACTCTGTTAGTATTTTAACCATTAATTAAGTCATTTTTTATCATGTGTGTTTTGTTGAAATGTGTGTGTCTGTGTGTTCTTTGCTACATAAACGTCTTAATTACAGAACAGATCTGCTGTTTGTTTAATTATTGATTGAAACAGTGATTTGATTCAAAGATTAAATGGATCATAAATTCTTTCAGTCTGATCACAATTTGATTTAATTCAATTTGATGTTATTAATTTCTATATTTAAAGGTGCTTTAAACGTAAACTGTGAAAAGAAACTAAACTGATTGAGTCAAAAATAAGCAGAACTAGATTAATGAATGATTGGACTTTTCAAATTGATAAGATAAAGTTTAGTTTCACACTTTTTTTGATGCATGGAAACATAAAAATAAATATGTAAATAATCAGCCTGGTAGTTTTAAAATGAAAATCTGTAAAAACTCAAAACAATTGATCTTTAACTGCTCCGAGAGAATCTGAACAGCTTCATCAGCCGCCTTGTGACTTAGAGGATAACGAGCATTAATGAGTAATGAAGCACCAGGTGTGTGAGTCACCTGCCTGCTGATCTGTCCTGTTCAGTACACTCACTGAGAAGCCTCTTAGTGACTCACACACACACACACACACACACACACACACACACACACACACACACAATGCATCACCTCAAACAGGTGAAAATGCAGATTCATACGTCCATAAATATAAAGACATAACGAGTTAAATATTTTTACACACATCCGTTCTTCTTCTCTGACCTCGTTAACACACGTCGTCTATGCAGCTTCTCTCCGACTGTTCAGCTGATTTAATTAATGGTGACGTGTTGGTACACAGACGCCGAGGTGAAGGTCACTCACATCATGATACACACACACACACACACACACACACACACACACGGAATAAATACACACACACAATACGTGCATGTGACCACACACACATATTCACATTAAAGTTAATCTACAGTCATTTGTTATCTGTTGATGTTCACGTCACGTCTTCTTTCTTATATTTCTTTCCAAACAGATGCATCTTAAAACAGTAAAATTTAACGTTAATATCCCTATTTTGCATTTATATATGTATACAAACATTTAATTTATGGTTATAACATACTTTAATGTAATTTTAAGCAGACATGAGGACATTTTAGGTGTAATTAATTCAGTGTGTATTGGTCAAAAATGACATCTTCTCCTATAAAGACATATTTCATATCATTACAACTGTGTTTTACTATATTGTCATTATCTGTTTATACACCAGTGGCCACATGAATAAACACTTAAATCTGTTTACAACTACATTATTACATTATTGTTTATTATTCAGAATGTTTTAAATGTTTATATATAGCTTATAGATGTGAAATGGGGGGGGGGGGTTAAAGCTGGAGTCAGGATGTGGTTAGCCTAGCTTAGCATAAAGACTGGAAGCAGGTGGAAACAGCTAGCATGGCTCTAGCTCACTAATTAACACGTTCTGTCTAATTTGATTAAAACAGATATAATCGATGTAACAATGTATAAAATGACGATGTGTAACGTGAGAGTTTTATCAGAGACTCTGCAGCTCCTCTCGGCTTTACGGAGTTTTATAGTTACACTACCGCTACTCAGCATCTGTCTTCAACCTTTACTGAAAGTGTGTTTATCTCGTTGTGTACTAGTGAGGACAGAGGATGCATTAACTAATAACTAAGTAATGAATGCTTGAATAAAAAACACTTAACGTATGTGATTTCTCTCTCAGAGTGAGATGAGGATGATATAGTTTAGCATAAAAACTGGAAACAGCTTGTCGAACTCTATTAAAGTCCAGATGAAACAGCATTTAGAGTGAAACAGGACAGACAGGCGGGTCGTAACATTGGGAGGAATGTTACATGAACATTGAGAAGTGGGCGTCATAATGAATCTTCGCTCTGTGCTGCTAAAAGTTGATTGATAGATGGGTAGATGTCATGATATTATTGGTTATCGTTGGTTCAAGCCTACGTAAACACACGTCATATTTTGTTGGATTTTGATATAAGATACAAAGAAATGGATTTTTTGGCATATATTGTTAGATAGGTGCAGAATATGACCGGTAGATGTGATCTAAAAGGATTAAAAAGACATTTTTCATTTCATCTTGATTTTAAGTGAAAAACATGCCAATCAATACATCAAAAACTTGCTGAGTAACATTCAGAATCTAGTTTGTTTGATCTGTACATAAACAGAAATGTATTTGCCGTCTTCAACAGTCAGTGACTGTGTGCAGCTTCCTGACGTCTTATTATCACAGTGAAGTTTTCTAGTTTGGTACCATCAACCAGGTCTGTGCTCGCCGACTGTATCTAAGTGCAGGGAGGATGGATACACACAACAAATAGTTCCTGCATGTAACTCCCCCTAAAACCACAAATTGTCATTTTTACATTTCTATCTGTGTGAGGCTTTAAGAAACAAATAAAATCTGTAAATAAAACAGCTTCAGAGTTTGTTTGTTCACTTTCAGAGAGAGTCAGGCTAACGGTTTCCCTCTGCTTCCAGTCTTTATGCTAAGCTAAGCTATACTATACTTTCTAGTTTGATTGTAAAGAAGTAATTTGTAATATTGCTACTTTATAACTATACAGAATTTTGTTGTTTTTTTCTCCGTCTTACTTGTCGAGTTGTGCGAACAGCGCTCTCCTCTCTCTGTCGGTGTGTTTCTTCAGAAGCAGCAGCTCTCTCTCCTGAGCTTTCCATTCCCACAGAGAGAAGGAGAACAGAGAGTCTCTGTACAGCGGGCTGCTCTTTGACAGCATGGCCTTCCACAGAGGAGCCATCAGCCTCCTTCAGCTCCCTCTGCTCCCCCCCGGCCGACGGCCCTCCGCCCGGGCTACTGACTGACCATCCCCCCCTCCCCACCTCAGTCTTCTCAGTTGTTAAAAACTTTCTCCGTTGCAGTTTTCTCCCTCTTCTGTGACTTCCAGAGGTAACTGAGCGTGGCTCATTAGCTTGCTAGCCAAGGTCCTGACCCCCAAAGAGAGTGTGTGACAGCAGGTACAGGCTGAGCGTGAGCGAGGGATAAAAGGGATGGAGGAATGACTGAGCGTGTGGGCGATTAGATGAAAAGCACAGCAAATCCTCCGATTAGGTTTGGGCTTCCCGGGGAGCTGGATTTCGGTGGCGCGCACACACACACACACACTGAGGGGACTATCAGATGGGACTACAGGTGCTAGCTCAAATAAATCCCAAATCTGATTCTTTGGTTGCCAAGAAAACCATGTGGCGGGTGCAGACTGAAGCCGGAAAAAAAGTTGGTTCACACAGCACATTTAAAGGATTTGTGCATTTGCTGTAACAGGAGGATGACACTCCTTGACATCCTAGCTTTTACATCCAGCCACAGGAAGAGGATCAGCAGAAATGAAGAAAACTGTATCCTGAGTGCAGCTCAAATAGTTTTTAGTCCAGCCAGCAGCGTGTGATGAGCTGAAGCATGAATTTAAATGCTAAAAAACACAAAACTAGTGGTTTCAGCTCTATGTTGAACCAAAAATCATGACTCAACCGCCCGAGGAGACCTACAGCAGTTTTTTTTCTCTTTATCTGCAATTCTGTTTAACTTCTCAAAAGGAAAAGCCTGTTATTACCTCCCTGGATATAACCTCTCATACCACCAGCAAACACTCATACAGCAGCAGCAGCAGCAGCAGCAGCAGCAGCAGCAGCAGCCCCGAGGGAGAGATGTAGTAACGAAAGAGCAACACAAAGAGGGATGAGAGAGAAAAGAGAGGGGTAATAAAAACAAACGGATGTCCGGGTCCCCGGGGAGAGGGCTTGTGTGTGTTTCACGCTGCGCTGATCATCACAGAAAGAAAGAGAGAGAAACAGAAGCTTGAATGAGTGATCATCCACAAAGCAGCACTTCCTCTTTCTTTTTGCTGTTTTGTGTGCGTTCAGGAAAGATTTGTGTCCATCCGCAAAAAAAAAACACACGCAAGCTTCCACTCTGATGCAAGACTGAAATCATAAGTAAGTTCTTCTTTTCAGGATCTGCTGAGGAGGTTGAAGAAGAAGAAGAAACTTTACATCCAGCTTTAAAAGCTTGAAGGAAACAAACTGATACTACAGTAAAAGCAGCAAATTCATATCTAGTGTCCACGAAAACACAGGTTTTTTACGATGAGTAAATCTTACATAATAGAGATCAAAGCGCTGCTGGATGTTTAGCAGCATGTGCTGCTGCTGCTGCAGATACACTGAAGCAAAGCGATGCTCTCTCTGCCGAGCTGCATCCCTCTGCTGCTGCTTTCCCTCACGTTTTCTCTCTCTCTCTCTTTTTCTGCTCTCTCTCTCTCTTTTTCTGCTCTCTCTCTCTCTTTCTGCTCTCTCTCTCTCTCTTTCTGCTCTCTCTCTCTCTCTCTCTCTCTCTCTCTCTCTCTCTCTCTCTCTCATTGCGTTTAGCTGCTCCTGACCTATTTCCCTCCCCATTCGAGGTCTTAATAACTTAACCTGATTAGACGCCATGTCAACATGCGCCCTGAGCCAAACGCAGCCAGCAAAAAGCCTCAGTAGCGTTACGCCATCAGTGCAGTCACACTGTACAGAATATATGTCCACATAAATGTATATTATTATTATTTTAATACCAAAAAAATATTTGTTTTTGTGATTTGATGGCAAGTGCCTGTTAAAATCATGATTATTTTGAGGTTTCAGGGTCATATAAATGGTTTGAAATCTATTATAGATTAAAATATTGGAAAAGAACACAAAATGGACTATTAAATTAACTCTATTTAATAATTATTCAAGTCTTTATTTTGACTTTTTCTAGTAGGTTGCAATTCTATGTTGTTTTTTAGTAATTTTGTAGACATGAAGTATCTTTGGACACAATAATAATAAAGCTTTTATAGAAAATACTGTGTGTTTTGCCTCCATCTCATCCATTATCATCCATTATTATCTGATAATGGGAAACGTTATCAACATTACAATATGTCACACAGTCTTTAGGGTGAATTAAGTTAATGCAGAGGTTAATACGCGGATTACAAACATCCTCCGACTCTCCCGTACACTCAGAATCAGAAGGACATCCTGAACGAGATGGCTGTCGTGGAATAAAAACACGATAATTCTCCATCACATCTGGTGGGCCATCTGTGCTGCAACAACATGATGTTAGATTACTGCAGGCCTCTCTCTCTCTCTCTCTCTCTCTCTATCTCTGTTTCTCTCTATGTCTCTCTATCTCTAATCAGAAAGCATTGTTTCTTTATCAGGGTTTGACCCAACGCTCACCTTCCTCTACCCAACACCAGCGGTCCAACTCAAAGGACCAAACTGGTGTTTTAGCTCGTTATCTAAAAAAAAATCATGTTTCATTTATGACTACGAGGTTTACAAAGTGTCGTATTATTTCCGTTGTACAGGCAGCTGTTTGTTTTCTGTTCACCATCACTGAGTCGTGTTATGAAACAGAATCAGGTGTCGTGTTATTAGCGAGTGAACATCCAGGACATCCGTCACTACTCATCCGTGAAGAAAGAAATGGCCACAAGCTTTCAGCCTGAAATACACCTGAACGTACAGTCATCTGCAATATTCATGACATTTCATCAAAAATGACTGAAGAGACAGTTTGAAGAATTATTTACGCTCAACAACTTTGTGCTGAAGAAAACTTCACACGGAGGTTTAAATATATAACTATAATAAAAAAAATGACATATTATATAAGATAATTATAAATATTATAAATATGTGAAAGTGTCGGCAGGAAAAACTGAAACTATTGATGCACAGCTGGATACAAAGAGGAGAAAATATGAGTTTTTTGTAAATTAGATGAAATCCTCCTTTAACAGTAAACATAAAAGTTAAATCCTCTGCCAGTTAATTTATTTCTTAAACTTTAAAACAGATTTAAATGAGTTTTTGGAGACTCAGAAACAAAAGAACAAGCTGGAAACACAACAGCGAGTTCACCTAATTAATATTTATTTCTCTCTTTTAAACAGAAACAGATGAATTGTGTTTTCAATTTCTACATTTTCATCTGCAAAATAATTTTACTCATTTTCAGATTTATGTTTTAATTTTTCAACCTTTTTTCCCCCCAATAATACAGTGTGATTTTAAATCATTTTTCATTTTTGTTATTATTATTTTGTGTTTTGACTTTATTAATCCCTAGAGGGAAATTAAATCATCACAGCAGCCAAATACATTAAATTATAACAGTAACATAGACGCAGATATTTAAATATAGTCAAATATTAAGTTAAATATTACAGTGTGCAAAGAGTAAAGTGATTAAAATAGTAAATAAATAAATAATTCCTTATATTCAAGTGTTCTGATAGAGCAGAGATGAGATTTATTAAAATTATCATTAAAATAAAGTTAAGTTTAGTCCACAAGCAGATCAATGTCAGGACTGACTTCCTGTTTCACTCCTAACCGGCTGACATGTTGTGTAATTACGGAGATCCAAATACAGAATTAAACATTTTAAAAATATTCTCCTTTCAGCTCTTTAGTTACTGAATGTGACACGAAACCAAAACAACAAGCTGAAAGAGGCTAAAAAGCTCCAGAGAGCTGCAGAGTCGACACTTGTCACATGTTACATAATGATTTAATTTATTGAATGACAACACGGCGTTTCCCCCTTCAGCTCTAACGATAACAAATCACTTGAACAAAGATCTCTGCAGCAGGACGTCAGACTTTTTGTTCCTCTTGTATAACTACTGATCTCACTCGTGTTGTTTGTCCTTCATCGTCATCATCGTCTCTCTCTTTCTCTCTTTTCACCGTCTGCCTAATTAGCTGACCGATCGACCGGACAGTGAAGGTCCTCGCTGGGACATCAGCTGTGCCCTGCTGGTCACGACTACCCGCCACAAATTAATGAGTTGTAGGGTTTGGAAGAGCCAGTGTGTTGGTGGTGGTGAAGAGGAGGAGGAGGAGGAGGAGGAGGAGGAGGAGGAGGAGGAGGAGGGTGGTCCAATCATGGCTCTGCCCTGCAGGGTGGTGACGCCAGAGGACTCTATGGTTTTATAATGATGCGGTGACATCACAGCAGCTTCCCCTAACGTCATAACAAGTTGCTTTGGGGCCCGACGAGAGCGACCAGCAGCAGGAAACGAGACGTGACATCGTTTATAAGCAAAAAGACGAATAAAAGACTCTAAAATAAAGCTGCAAGAGGCAGAAAAGAGAGAAATTTTCTCATTTTTTTCTCCCTCATTAGCAGAGAATTACACGACACAAACATTATTGTGTTGATGTGTGTTGTAATCATGGCGTTAGCAATGACTGCTGGGTAATGAAGTGATGGGTGGAGGTTTATTCTATGAACTACAGTTTCCTACAGTTTCCTAGAAGGAACTGATGTGAGTTACTGTAAATTCATCGGAAGGCTCCCGGAAAAGAATATTTAATTAGCTACTAATTATAGATATGGACAATGTTCAGCTGGTACACTTCCAATTAATTAACTCCAATTAATTGCGAGTGTAATCTAGAGAGAAATCTGTCTGTAGGCGAATGTTGACATGTTGAGTCTGTTACTTTATTATGTGTTGTAATATTGTTTATTTCTTATTTATATGGTAGCAGGTATAAGCAGTCTGTTAGAGATATGGCCGACTAGATAAAAGCTTTTCATACAACTTAGTCTGAGGACTGTTTTCTTTCATTTTCAGTGATAAATTATTAATTATTATTATTATTATTTACTTAAATGGAGCCGTTCTTCCAAGAAAATTCACCTCTGAAAATCAACAACTGCATTTAAACTCAATGCAAACACCTAAACTCACATAACAGTCTATATTTTTTTACCTATAATTATTACCAAAATGATAAATTCCTAGAAAATGATTAAAAAAATTACAGATCTGTAAAACAAAGCGTCTAAAAATGCAAAACATGCAGACAGACATGTAGAGTGACATCTATCTGTTTTGTTGAGTCTATCCAGCACTCTCCTCTCCTCATTAATTAACCAATTAGCTCTCTCATTAATTGGCCGGTGGGACCTTCGTTGGTTCGTTATCGGATCAGCGTTTGATTACTCTGCCCCGAGGAGCAAAACATCGGCCGTACTTTCCATTGACCGACATGTGAGTCTGCTGTTATGCAAAAAAAATTTGACACCGCGCCAGAAATCGAACACAGACACACACGACACAGACACACAAATAAATAAATAAATAAATAAATAAATGAATAAATAAATGAATGAGCACTGACCGGATGGCCAGCAGCTCTGTCTTCTCGTCTGGATCTTCAGGGTGATCTCCTGTTGGGAAAAGCAACATTTATATAATTAATTTACTGAAGCTCGTTATATAATTTATTCACATATTCAATTACACGTTAGATTCATCTCCAGACAGCCTGTTAGTGACTGTCACCGTCCACCAGTGAAGAAAGATAAATAATAAAACTCACGTCCGCTGATCTTGGCGCTGACTCGCTGCGCTAACGCGCTGCTCTGAGCCAGCTGGTCCCTGAAGCTCTGGCCCATGTAGTAGTCGATGTCGTTGGCTCTCAGCAGCTCCTCGAAGGCCTTGGTGGTGTCTCCCAGGTGCTGGGTGAGGATGTGGCAGACGCCCCGACCTTCTCGCAGCCGCTGGCGGAGGTGAGACAGCTCTCTGGCCTGAGACTTGATCAGAGAGTCGAATTGACTGCAGAGAGAGAAAGACACAAATATCAGTCACATAATGAAGGCAAAATGAATGAATGAGTCGCTGTAATTGATGTTTTTGTGAATATTTATTTATCTGAATCCCTATTAGCCTACAAAACACACAAACAGCAACACATTTCCTCATTTCTATTCTACGACTCGTTGGAAATCTCTTCAACTGTTTGGTAAAGTATTTTTTTCCTGATTTTTTCTGATAAAAATGGTAAATTGTTCCAATGAAAGAGTCTTTATGACATTTGCTCAATTGTCAGTCGTTTGTCTTGTCTTGTTTTTTAATATTATGTATTTCATGTAAAGGTTCTCACTGTTTAGAAGTTTTACACACATGGTTTAAAGACTACTGACTATCTGAAAATCCTTTTTTTCCACATGTGGACAGGAAAACCTGCTTCAATGTGTTTGGAAAATGAATAATGCCTGATGATAGCAGATTTCCCTCTGCCCAATTAAATATAATTGTGTCTACATAAACAGTCTAAGACATTTTTAATTCAGTGTCTGTAACTCACTCTGCAGTATCATCCTGAAATGTGAGGAACAAATGAGAAAACAAATTCTTTATTTAAAGATCATCTCCTGACATGTTGGAGGTGGATGGTGACATGGTTTTTCCACAAAAATAGTTCAATTACCCTTTAATTACTCCTTCCTGCTGGACACAAGATGTTTTCTCCTTCACTTTAAAGTGAGGCTTCAAGTTTCCACATCACACTTGTGTTAAGTTGCACTATTGGCTCCAAACTAGTTATGATGCCACAAACGACACGTTGGTGACTCGTTGGTGAGATTTAGCTCAGAGAAATTTTCCTCTCGAGAGACGAGAACAACATCCATCTGAAGGACTTTAATATATTAGAATCAACAGTTCAACAGTTTCAGACAGCTGATGTAATGGACTGATGTGTTTTTAGGACCTGATGCAATAAAAGATTTTTAAAATATTCTCTTTTTCCAGCTATTTCCAAACTAGTCATCACCCAGAAGGGTTAACGTGAAATGTGACAAACACATGTTATAGATACAAAATGAAGAAATTCTGGAGATTTTCAGACTTTTCTGTCACACATGCAACCTCTTAACAAGCGCTGACTTGTTTTGTGTACAAGCCAGGAAACAACGTACCAAAAATAAATCATTGTTTCAATGACAGTCTGGTCTCGTGTGAAATAGAACTCCATCAAAAAGTCAGAATTATACTGAACTGATTTATAGAGACTCAAACATTGTAAAGATATAAGTTTTTTTAAGCCTTTTTTTTTAAAAGAATTTCATTGGTTTTTATGGACTCATGTTACAAAATTTACAACTGGGATCCTAAAATAGTTCCCACAGATAGATTATGATTATATTTTGTCAAGTTTGAGAAAGAATTTAACTGGATTTCATCCCAAAAGGTGAAAAAAGCTTGTATTGAGGATGCTGCTTGTTAAGATTTCTGCATTTTGGTGAATATCAGGTTAGTTATCAGTATTTATCGGTTATATTTTGTATTTTTTTTCTTAAAATGATATCTCCTCCCTCTCTTTCCTCTGCTTTACTTCCACATCACACTTTTTTACAAACTAGTCGTGATGTCACAAATGATGCTCTTAAATGTGTTAAACTGAGATTTAAAAGTGAGCTCAGAGAAACTTTCCTCCTTCAGCAGATGACTCTGTTTCAGGCCGGTGATGTGTTTTTTAGGACCTGATTCAGCATCTAAATGAGTGATGAAGCTTCACTGTAGCTACAGTTTTGGTCACACATGGCAAACGGGACAGCGTGTTCCCGAACCTCGTGTCAGTTAATCCCCTCTGACCGTCGGGCGGCCGAGTGTACATGAAAACATCTGCGGCTCCGCTTGATTAACACAGACTGATGCTGATGGAGACAGACAGCGTTTAATGCCTGCAGTGATTAATGGATCACTGTGCAGACATGTTATCTACTGTAAAAGTTCGTTTTTTTCTTTATTATGGTCTTTATTAAATGTGACAGAGCAGCTTCATATGTGAAACTGACTTGATTTTTTAGTATATTTGATCATATTTCAGTACAAATGTCCCTATTTTGACCTTATTTTGTTATCAGCTTGTTTTAATATAATCATAATAACGTACATTTCTACAGCACTAACACTCTTTTCCATTTTTAACAGTCATATTATTTTTTATTCACTATAATCATCTTTTTGGTTGCTGTTAAGATACCATCAGTACAACTCAACGCTTCAGTCACATTAACATCCAGCAGCTTAAAGGACATAATCCCTCCATTTCCCAGGAGGCTTTTAATGTGAAATATCTGCAGAGAATTACACCCTTTACTCTATTTATTTATATATATTATTTATTATTTATTTATTTATATATATATTTTACTCTATTTATAAAATGTCATTTACTTATTCATTAATTAACAGAATTAAGTATCTAATCTTGTCATGAATATGTTCACATGAGGAATTTCTTCGTTTTTTTCTATATTTTTTTTTTTAAATGTAATAATTTGTTGTATTAGAATATTTTTGGTCTTTTTAAAAACTTTTTTCTTGACTTAAAAGATTGACAGTAATGTAAAAATGAGCTGCTGTATTTCCTGTAATTATGTAACACTCACCCCGGCCAGGTGGCAGACTTTCCCTCCTCGCCGACGGTCTTCTTGCCTCCTTTCCTCAGCTGGTCCTCCAGCGCGTCCACGCGGGACACCAGCTCCTGGAGGTTCTTGTCCGGGTGAGGGTGACGAGGCGAAGCCAGCGGACCTCCGTCGGATGACTGCCAGCCCTCGTCGTCCTCAGCCCCGCTTTGGGAGGGCGAAGCCTGGAAGGACCAGTTGACCTTGCGGGGTGTGGAGGGTCCGTAGTCGCTGGAGGTGGAGAGGGAGCGGATGCGGCTCTGGAGGCCGCGGATCACGCTCTGAGAGCGGGACAGCTGAGAGCGAAGGTCTTCCACCAGGCGCTGGAGGGACGACGCCTCGTCTCCGTAACCTGAGGTCTGGGTGGTGGTCTTGGTGAAGGTGGAGCTGCTGCTGCTGCTGGTGGGCCACCACTGGGACCCGCAGTCCAGAGACGTGCACATCTCCAGGTCATCAAACTCTGTCAGGGAACAAACAGCCAGTTAAAGTCAATATCTTCCATGTTCTCTTATATTATCACTTACTTTTTAAATTATTCTTTGACACATATAAATCAATATCAGTTATAGTATATTTAATGCTATTTTATTTTTTAGTGGGATTTCTGACATAAAAAGAAAAAAGAAAAAGTTTCTGAGCAGAACAAGGAACAAAAAGGGACAAAAATTAGTTTCTTGCATTTGTTTAAATGCTTTTTTTTTCATTTTATAAAAAGTAATTTGAGCTGCCTCTGATGTATAAAAGGTGTTATGCAAATTAAGTTTGTTACCGTTATTATTTTTCTGATTTCTTTATGTGAAAGAACCCTCAACCCTTGTAGTTGAGTTTACACTTTGTGTTGCTCACTTGAAAAATACTATTAACAAAAAGATGATTATTATAAACAACTCAGAGAGTGGGGATGAAAATAAAGGTTCAGTATGAAGGAAAAGTCGATCATGTAGTTGATGCTGCTGCTGACTTTTCCTCTGCTGCCCTCTAGTGCCCTCTACTAATAACTACAACAACCCAGCAGCAGAAGTACCTGTTTTCTTATTATGTGTTTGGATGAATTTCTTTGTGTGAAGTTGATATAAATCAGAGTCTTTAGAGACATGAAACAGTCCACAGACTCTCTGTAGACAGTGTGAGAGGAGGATACCTGGGCTGCTGGTGTCTTCCCTCTCGGCCTCATTCTCACTGCGGCCGCAGGTCTCGTAGCCCAGATCCTGCAGGTCCACCTGGATCTGCTTACTGTCCTGCTGCACGGCCGTCTCAGCTGCAGAGACACCGAAGAAGAAGAAGAAGAAGAAGAAGAATGAGCTTTACTCCAGTGTTTCAGCCAGTTAAAGGCCTTGTTTGGATCACTGATATGTTTGTTTTGAATAGTTTATAGAAATAAGTCTTTTAAAATGAGTCTTTATCTGTGCACTCACTGAGCAGCTCTCTGTAGTCTTTGAGCTGCTCGGCCTGAGCCTGAACTGTGGCTTCAGACACCATCAGTCTCTCCTGCAGCTCTTTGCTCTGCTGCTGCAGACGAACCGCCTTCTCCACCGTCACCGAGGCAACGGCGGCCTGCTGCCGACCGGCCGACCGCTCGCTGTCCAGGTCTTCCTCCTGGATGACAAACAGGAAGAGACAGAAACACTGTGACATATGTATCTTATATCAATACTCACATCCTACTTTTTAACTTTCTGTACTTTGGTTCAAAGCAACAACATCTCAACAACTACAGAAAACGATGTCATGATATTTCATACGGATATTCAGGCGCCTCAGGATCAGCACTGTCTGACCTTTCATCTACAGCAACATGAGGTCAAACTCTCCCCTTGAACCACACTTTGGCCTTAACACTTGAAAATGAACAGTCAGATTTAGATCAAATGTTGGTTTGTGGGGATGAGTGACCACTGCTGTATCAGTGACAGTTTTTCCATTAAAACTTTCACATAATGTATTTGGTTTCCTTTGCTCAACAATTTAATGACGTCAACAAAAACTACGACTGTGTCTTCGCTCCCTCATGTGTTTCTGAGTTGATTATTTACACTATGCTTTTATTTATTTATTCATTTAAAGGTACTTATTGTCTTTAATATTATTTTTCTGCTGACATTCTCTGTCTGACATACAGTTTCTGTGATATAAACTTAACAAATAATTGTTCACAGACAAAGAACTGTGCTTTTGTGAAAGTTCATTTGATTACATTTCTATCTTTCTTGTGATTTATTGCATTGATTGTTAATTTATGTATTTGTTTGTTTAATTATACTGCAAAAAAAAAACTGAAGGGAGGCAATAAATAGACAACTGAACTGCATTTTGCTGTCAACAACTCTTATATTTGGAGATCTTAAAGTCTTCTTCAAGCTGTCTTATGTGGACAATCGCCTCCCTTATTATTTCCTGTTATGACATCACACTGAGGCGAAATAGTGAAATTCATGAAACGTAAGTAACAGTTTCATGCTTTAAAGGGGAACTCCACCAATTTCCCACCTCGGCTTGTGTTTCCAGTTGTCATGTGTGTAAAAACTAGTATAAAGCCTTTCGCATGTCCAGAGGGAGCTGATGATGTCATTGATGATGTCACTGATGATGTCACTTGAGTCAGTGTCGGTTGGGGCTGAAGTTTGATAAGTAAAAAAAAAAAAAATCTGAGGGTGTGGAGTGCTGCTCGAAGCTACATTAGCCTCTACTAGCATCACATACACCAATCTCCAGTTGCATTGTGGGTAATGTAGGCAGAAGCAGTATGTGTGAAATAAAACATGATATCTCTGCTTCTGCTGCATTGATTTTGATATTTAAAAAATATTTATATTTAAAAAAACGTCCATCTGTACCTGTGAGGAGGTGGTGAGCAGGTGCAGTGGTTCAGGTCTGTCGGCTCTCTTCGTCCTCTGCTCCTCATCGGTCTGGATTTTGTTCAGGGACTGTTTCCCCTCAGACAGAGACAGCTCACCATCCCAGGTTTCCCACAGCTCAGAGATTTCCTCCTCTTCTTCCTCTATGGTCACATCCAACTCCTCCTCGTCTTCCTCCTCCTCATCCTCCTCTTCGCCGTCCAGCACCTTCTGCTCATCAGTCTGTCTACTGTCAGGCTGCAGTCCTTCAGTCAGCTGATGCTTTAAATCTTCGTTCTCCAAACGCAGACTGAACAGAGCTTTCCTTTAAAACAGAAGGACGGAGACGGACAGTTAAAATATTTTCCTTATTGTAAACAAATAATGTTTAGTCCATCTGTGACACTCAGCTACAAGCTCATTGGTTCCTGTAGTTGTAAATCTTTAAAAACAGCTCACAAACATATAGTTGAATTTTATTTACTTTACAGTAATTTACTAAAACAGCTGGTTGCTGCGGTTTTTGAGCCTTTGACTGAATGTTTTTACCTCATCTGTGACAGCGAGGAGAAGCCGGTCTTCTCCAGCTGAGCCTTCAGCTCTCCCAGCTCTCTCTCCACCGCCCTCTTCTGCTCCACCAGCTGTTTGACCTCCATCAACCCCTGACCTTCAAACAACAGATCCTGGGACGAAGCTTTTCCTGGACCTCCAGAACCCTGATCACACAGAGTCAGAACTATTGATGAGTTATAAGTCCAGAACCCCCGGAGTTCTTACTTTACTACACAAGCACAATTAAAGTTACTGGATGCATCATCTGTCATCTTTAATTGAATCTTTAATTGAAAGTTCATCACACTCACTGTAAATTTCATAGCTGCACAATTACATCAATCAGCATTTAATGTCTAATACTAAAACTACAATTTTTACAAGACCTAATTATAATAATGATAACAATTAAGTCCAAAGAGTTTGAAGAAAACCCAGCTGCTAACATTCCAGGTTCAAGGTTCAGTTGTAGCCTCCTCAACGCCACTCACACAGCCAAATATTAAAATATTTAAAATTAGAAGAAAACAATCAACTTGTCAATATGAAAGAAGCACGGAAGTAGAAATTCAAAGGGTGTTTAAAATAAATGACTGAGACATAAGATTAAACATCAGTGCTGATCCAGATGTTCGTACCTTGTTGTTTGCCAGTGACTGAACCCTCAGCTTGGACTCCTCTTCATCAACGCTCTCAGTGTACTCGCTGTTCAGATCGTCGTCAGCCTCGTCTTCGTCCTCTGAGGTCAGCTCTACTACGGGAAGCAGAAGAAAGTTAGAGAAAGATGAAGAAATAATAAACAACCGAAATCATATAAAAAAACAGCTGATTTTAACATTGAACTTGTTTATTTTGTGACTTTGTGCAGTTCAGCAACCAGTTTAATGAGCAACACTGTCACACGGAGAAAACATCTGTTTATTTCTGAAACAGTCCTCACACAGTCCAGCTGACATTCTTCACTTTCATTATCATCTTGGTAGTTTGTATAGGCCTTAGTATAGTATAAATATAAATATATATAGTTTAACTGTATGTACATACAAACAGCTTGTTCACTGATCTGCTAAACATTACATGTTAGTTAATTATTTTGGTCTAAACTGTAATATAATGAACAGACATCTGAACCCAAACACAGAGCAACGTGTTAAATCATAACTAGGATTTAATTTTATATAAGAAGCTGCTGAAAAGGCTTTTGGGACTGAATGATGTGAACAGAACAGAAGAGGATTGTGGGTGATTTCCTGAACATATAACTGTCTGTGAGATTTTACATATTTGTGATGAAGTTAATCCTGATCTTGAAGTTTCTTGGATGTGCTGTTGATCGTCATGTTAATAGTTAATAGTGTTTTTCATGTTCTTGGGCTCTATAACAGCCTACCGTAGGTCACATTACTACCTGGATTTAGTCTCATATCAATCATGAGGTCGTCTTATCTCTGTTGTTGTTTCTGTGAATTTTAGGTTGATAACTTGAGAAGAAGTAAACAGTCTATAGTTAAACTGAAATCACACATGGTGGGTTTTTAAAAGGTTAATTCTGATATTCCTCAATATCAGCATCTTTAAATGTGACCGTTTTTAGCTGAACATTTGGTGGATTTCTAAATATAAAGTGATTTTCTCTACCAGAATGAATTATTCCTAACAGCATGAAGAATTCTTTGAAACTGCATCTAGACCATCATGTATGAAAATGACATTTAAAGTAAATATATAACTGAGCAGCTGGTTGTGCTGCGAGGTTTGACGTTGTGTTTGGGGGAATTCATGAACTCATGTTTTAAATATTTGTAAAATCCTGTCGCTGTGACTGTGAGGTGAAGCATAACAATATGATTAATTTTGTGTAGTTTTTGTGCTTTAGAATGAATGTTCCTCTGAAACTGGACTTTGTGCTTAAGTTACTGTGGTTTTTAGGGGTTTTTTTTGGTGTGTGTTCATTCACATAGTGGAGAGAGATGCAGCATGAGGATGTAACTATATAAGAGGGGAAGAAGGGAAACTTGGGCAACTTGAACTGTATAAACCATGGAAACATCCTGAAATCACACATGCATAATACAACAGGTATATTTATTGAACTGTTCAGTAACATTTTGGGGTCTAAACGTTTATAAAAATCCAATAAAATGTGCAGGAATGTCAGCGATGCAACAAACATGGCTGAACTTTCTTTTAATATTTGTCAAACCTGTCAGGGAGTCTGTGCAGAAACACAGTTTACATTCCTCTGTTCTGAGGAAAAAAAACATTCATACTTACTGTACTTGTTCTCCAGTGTGACACTTGTTTTTTTATGATTATATTCATGAATATTGAACCAGAAAGATGCAACTGATGGTTGCTGAACTGCACCGAGTCTCATAAAATCACAGAAGCAAACAGAAAACATTCATCTAGACAGCTGAAAACTGGATATTGGTACAGAATTATATTAATAAAAGCAGTGTGGAATATGCTTGTATATTTATATTCTCCAGTAATTGTCATACAGTTTTACAGCATTCAAAAAAAAAAAAGGCTCGTTCATGCTGTTGAACATGCAAACACACTAATATATTAAGACTGACACACATAAACATATATCTTAACAAAATACAAAGCATGACCACATCTGTCATACAAAATAGAAAATATGTTGGGATACTTTTAACAAAGCAAATGAATAAATTGTGCAAAAATCACATTTAACTGCACTGAAATATTCTATTTTTCCAGCTGTTTCCAAACTGGTCGTCACCCAGGAGGGTTAACGTGAAGAGCATTGATCCAAAATGAGACAAACACACGTTATACTTACAAAATTAATTAAAAAAAAAGAAATTCTGCAGTTTTTCAGACTTTAAGTCTCTGATGGAAACAAGTTTTACAGATTTGATGTACAGATTTCTGCAATATCAGGTAATTAGTTATCAGTATTTATATTTTGTATTTATTTTTATGTTTTTTCTCCAAACCCCAAACATGATGCTACATCCTGTTTGGTTTGTTGATTTTTTCTTTTTTTTAACTGAACACACATGCAACCCCTTAACAAGCACTAACTGTTTTTGTGCACAAGCCAGTAAAAGACGTACCGAAAATAAAATAATTATTATTCTTGTGCTGTTTCAATTACAGTCGTAATTCTGGTCTCCCCTGAAATAGAACTCTATCTAAAAAGTTGATTTTACTATCAAAAAGTCAGAATTATACTGAACCAATTTACAGAGACTCAAACATTGTAAAGATAGATTATAAAGATTTTTTTAAGCCTTTTTTTTTAGAATTTCATTGGTTTCTATGGATTCCTGTTACAAAATATACAACTGGGATCCTAAAATAGTTTCCACAGATAGATTATGATTATATTTTGTCAAGTTTGAATAAAGAATTTAACTGGATATCATCCCAAAACATGGGGATGCTGCTTGTTAAGGGTTTCAACAAACATTTCTGTCATCAGTGTTAAGAAGCAACGTTAACTGTTTCGAGTTAGAAGCCAAACACCAGGCGAATTCCCCAAAATCCATCATGTTTCCATCACTTGTTACAATAAAAATGTTCAGTGTTAGTATTTCACCCATTAGTTCTCCTTGGTTCAGTTATAAATTAGTACAAACACCAACACCACAGTGATTCGCTCCACTCGGACGCCAACACCACCGCCACCGCTCCCAGTTGCTGTTACAGATACTGTCCCATGCTTCTCTGATGCCCACCTCCCAACTCAGGCTGCCTGCCGCTGTTGGGTCGGTCCCGGCCCAGGACGGGGCCTCTGGCAGGGGGACCGCCGTCCAGCTGGACCAGGCTCTCCCTCAGCTCCTGGACCTCCTGGGTGAGACGTTCGACCAGCGGGAGGCCGGCGGGCTCCACCAGCTGCCTCTGGAAGTCCTGGAGAACGCCCAGAGGAACGCCAACAACATGACAGATACACACACATACATGAGTACAAGTACAAGTACAACACAAAATACTGCTGAAGCAGACGATAATCAGTGGAGACGTTGTGTTGTCAAAACAGCCTTTTTGACTTTATATCAACTAATTCTGTTCTCATACTGTAGTAAATATGTTGGTTGAAGGTATTTTGAATGCGAGTAAAAACTAGAAAAGTCTGTCATGTGAATCTACCTGCAAAAACTGTCGACTGTTGGTTAATTACAATTAAAAATCAGTGTAGTTTTGTTTATTTTAGACAATAAAAGTCAATTATCAAATAAACCTTTATTACAGTTGCAGAGAAAACACAGCTTTTATTTCTAATTTACCGTATTTATTCATTATCATATTTTTATTCTTACTGGTTTTAACAGACGACATCACATCACCCCGATTCTGGCTTCTCTCCGTTGGCTCCCTGCTCGTTTTAGAATTGATTTTGAGATTTTACTGATCACTTTTAAAGCACGTCTGGGTCTGAATCTCCGTGCTACATAACGGGTATGCTGACCCCCGTACGAGCGAGCCAGCCTGCAGCCTTAGATCCTCAGGGTGGGGCCCTTCTGAGGCTTAAATCTAAAGGTCGCTTTTTCCATCAGGGCCCCTCGACTTAGAGATAAGGCTTCAGAATCAGTAACTTCTTTTAAATCACTTCTTAAAACCCACTTTTACAGACTTGCTTTTATGTAAACGTTGTCTTTAGATCATCTTTCTTTTAAACTTTTTTGCCTTCGGCCGCCATCTTTTTTAAGGTCAGATCTGTTATTGTTTTCTGTTTCATTGTTCTGCTTTTGCCTTGTCTAACATGTTTTTAAAAAGGTGCTATATAAATAAAGTTATTATTATTATTTTAGATATTTGTTTGTGTTTTGCCACTTCCTTTCATTAACTTGAATATGAGTCTAGTATTCAAGTATTGAAAGTAATCATAGTAGCTTAACACCATTAGAATTGCAATGTAGAAATGGTTGGAATTTATGTATTTTAAACAGTATTAATGTTAAAAAGTGAAGCAGTGATTGTGACATGACTGTTGTTGTACTGATGGAAATGTTCACTATGTTTCTATGTAGCTGTTCTACTGTAGTCCAGGTAATTCCTCCCTCTTACTGGTGTTATTTCTCATTTTTAAATACTGCCTTTTATTTCAGACTTTCCAGTTAAATCACTCTCATGATACACATTCAAACATTCCTCCGTCTCTCCTCTTCTTCTCACACTGACCCTGATCATCTCCTCCTTCACGTGCAGCGTCCTGGTGAGCGAGTCCAGCGTGGCGGCCTGACTCCTGCTCAGCTCCCGGCTCTCCTTCTCCCTCCTGAGAACCAGACTCAGCTCCTCCTGCGCCGCCTGAAGCTCCGCTGCCAAGTCCGGATCGGAGTCAGACCTCGACCCGTAACTTGAGCTCAGCTGTTTGCGGAGCTCCTGGAGCCTGGCTGTCTGCTCTGACATCACCTCGCCGAGCCGGCTGGCCGAGTCCTGCAGGGAGACTGCTGTTATTTTTTTTCCACACATACGACTCTTATATTGAGTCTAAATATTTACTGACGCTCCCCTGCCGTACCTGAATGTACTGATCTCTGGAGCTGATGGTTCTACGTAGATCCTGGACCTGCTCCTGGTGCTCCTGGGCCTGACGTGTCCGGTCACCAAGCACCTCCTGGAAGAGGCGGTCTTTGAGCTGGAGGCGGACCTTCAGCTCCTCCAGAATGTCGCCGGGAGTCGATTGGATCTGAGATAGCAGCGAGCAGCGCAGATCCTGCAGCCGAGGGAAGAAGAAGAAGAAGAAGAAACATGAATCCAACAAGGAGGAAATAAACAAAGATTTGCTGTTTTCTGTGTTGTTTCCAACGTGTGATGCAAAGCTGATCTGCGATGTTCAACCTGACAAGAAAGCTGCAAAATTCTCCACCAGTCCTTCTAATGTGACTTAACTAACACATGCTAATGTTGCTAATATGCTAAAATGATCCTGTTAATTATAATCCAGCAGTTTGGTTCTTTAAACACAGTTAGAGGATTGATTGACTGTATTTTCCTGCTTCTTTACATCTTTTTCTCATAGTTGTAACCATTCTGACTATGGGTCAGGCTAAATTTATACTCGCCACCTCTGCTGCAGATATTCTGGAAATGTGATGCAAATGCTATATAGTCAACACAGAAATGAACCATGTGGATTAGCTGCACAGAGATCTAGCCGCCTATTCATCTGCAGTAATAAACATTCATTACTTATTATAACTTTACCTTATATTCAGTCAGAATGGCCTCAATTATGAGGAGATTATGTCCTTGCTTTTAATGTACACCCTTATTGTGTGGATTGCATGTAGAGTAGCAACACTTTTAATGTCTTTTACTGTCTTCTTGTGTTTTTATTGTGCTTGTTTTCATGGTTTTGTGTTTTTATGTTGCCTTTCTGCAAAAACTGATCTGAGCTGAACTGTTTAATTTAAGTTAAATGCAACATGAGTAGAGAGGAAAACATGAAGTGCTGATCATATGACTGTAGTTGTCGTCATTTAAAGCTGAGAAGTCAAATATAACAGATATGAATGTTTCAGTAAATCTGTCTTTTCGGTACCTGGGCCTCCTGCGTGCGAGCGTGCAGCGCCGCCTGCAGCTGGCTGATGATGGTGTCTCTCTCTCTCAGGATGTAGATCTGTCTCTCCTCGCTGTCCTGCTGCTGCCGCTGGACGTTCCTCCAGGCGTCACACACCTGCTCCAGCTCCAGAGCTTTACCTCGCACCAGCACCTCCAGGCTCTGACACACACACACACACACACACACACACACACATACACACACACACACACACACGAGCGGCCGATAAGGAGGCTGGGACAATCGGGGAGAAGGAAGGTGTGTATTATTGTGTGTTTTCTCACAGTGATGGTCTCCTCGTTGTTATCCAGGACACATCGCTGCCTCTCCAGGTCTCTCTCCTTCTCTCGGAGGAGCAGCTGTAGTCGACGTGTTTCCTCCTCTTTCGCCTCCACGCAGCGGAACTTTTCGTCCACCGCTCGCTGCAGATCGGACAGAAAAAAAAGACAAATAAATCCTCCCCAGGGCTGCTATGTAGACGAGAGAGTTGGGAGTTGTTGTTGGAGTTGTTTTACTAGGAGGAATCGTCTTAAATGGCACTAAAAGTTTATCTGATGGTGGATTTTTGAGGTGATACTGATCTGGGATTTGGAGTTTAACATTCAAATAACAAACATTTCTGTACTGCAGTTATTTTGTTACTTACTGGCCGACATATACACCGATACTGATATACAGTATCTGTAAAAAGCTCGTGTAAGCACATCTATCCGTCCGGCTCTAGTTTCCTCTTATGGTCAATCTAAAAAGCTACCGAGAATAACTTTCTCTCTGGAACGGTTGACACTTTTTTTTGGCAAAGGATGGATGTGATCGTGTTTCATAAACACGCTCTCTTATATGTACACAGTGACTGGTTACCAGACAGGAAGTGAGTCTGTGTCAGAGGAATAAATTCTCAGTGAAGTAAATGATGGTTGTAGACACGTCTTGGGTTGTTTTAAGGTGTTATTTAACTTGTTTCATTCATCATTTAGTGATTGTATTTCAGTTTAGTTCTTATTTATGGGATATTTTGTGGGATTTGTCTTACGCAGTTTGTAACTCATTGCTATCGCTGCTTGTTGAAGAGTAAACACTGATGTGTGTGTGTGTGTGTGTGTGTGTGTGTGTGTGTGTGTGTGTGTGTGTGTGTGTGTGTGTGTGTGTGTGTGTGTGTGTGTGTGTGTGTTTACCTCCAGAGCTCGGTCTCTCTCCTGAATACGCTGTCGGAGTTTCTGAAGCAGAGAGTCTCTCTTCTCCTTCGGATCATCCAACAGCTCGCAGTAATCCTGGTGGACGATAAACACACAGAGTCAGTGTACGGCAGTGTGTGTGTGTGTGTGAATGTTTGTGAGTGTATGAACTTGAGTTAAAGCATCATACGAGGTGTTTACTGTGTGTCTGACCTGCACCAGCTGCTCTTTAGTCTGCAGGGACGTCTTCAGCTCTCTGATGATCTTCTCTCTCTCCTCCTCCTTCCTCTGCCTCTCTCGCTCGTCGTTACTCAGCTGCTCCTCTCTCTCCTGCAGGGCCGAGCGAGCCTTCTCCAGAGCTAGCTGCAGATCCTGAACGCCACACATATATATGACTTTATACAGCACAGAGATCTGTAAACTCTAAACTCTAAACCAGTCAAATCACAACTCATCCCTCCCGTTCTCACCTGGTTGTGTCTCTCCGTCTCCCTCCTGTGCTGCAGCGCCCCCTGCAGGTCTTTCTCCAGACGCTGCAGGGCCCGGTTCAGGTCCTCCTGCGTCCTCGCCGACTGCCGCTGCGTCCGCTGGCCGGCCTGAAGCTCCAGCTGAGCCTGGAAGAGAGACGCCTGCAGAGCCAGCACCTCACCCTGACCCCGGATACTCTCCGCCCCAGAAACCTGCAGGTAAACACCCAGAGAGACACGTCAGTGAGGAGGAATTAAAAAATGTCACTTAAATATGTGAGTGGAACTATTTAAAGGTGACCTCACATTTATTTACAAGGAATAAAAGCACTATTACAAAACTAGACACATGATAATAAATACTCACAACCCAAAACTAACACTTTAAAGAAAACTGTTGTATCGAGAGCAGCCAATCAGTGGAATAATTTACCATCGTTTATCAGAAAATCCCTTTAAGATTACCTTTAAAAAAACAGTTGAGGATTTTCCTTATGTGTCAAATATAGATCTAAAGGTCTGACGGGGTTTATTTAGTTTGTAGAGAAGCTTATTACTCAATATTATATTTGGAAGACTGGGTTATTCTGGACATTCAAGTGCAGTGTGTATATATACTATATTATTGTACTATTACTATATTACAAACTAAGACTTTTTACTCCTTTTATTACCTGTTTTATATGTAAGTACATGTACTTATGTTTGTGCATACATATGTGAGTATGGTAGTATCATTATTATTCCTTTTTTCTAAGGACGCCAGGAAGAGCAGCTGTTGCTCTGGTAACAAATAACAGAGATCCAAATGAAATAAATATCTGATCCAATTAAATAAATAAATAAATAAATAAATGAATAAATAAATGAGAATCTAAGACACAGAAAGCAGAAACAGGAGCAGCTACAAACCTGCAGCTGCTGCAGCTGGTTGCGGTTGGCGAGCTCTTTGAGAGAACACAACATCTTATTCTGCTCCTCGATCACCCGGTACAGCTCTGCAGCCTGCATGCACACACACACACACACACACACGCACACACACGCACGCGCACACACACACGCACGCACATGCACGCGCGCACACACACACACACACACACACACACACACACACACACACACACACACACACACACACACACACACACGCACACACACACACAAAGACACACATAAACACTATTCAAGTCTGAAACTGTGCATCCTTTTCACACTTAATCTCAGTCTCGCTCTTGTGTTTTTCTTCCTCTCTCTGCTGTGTTCAGACTTTTTATTCTCTGTATGAATGTTTAGTTCCTTCCTTCTCTCCTCCTTTTTCTATCTATCTATTCATCCATCCCTCTCTACCTCTGCCTCCTTGGAGTTGACGGTATCGCTGATGTTCTGGATGTTTCGCTCCTGCTGTTGTGCTTCCTCTCGTGCCGACCGCAGCTCCAGCTCCATCTCACCGAGACGCTCCTGCAGCTTCTGCACACACACACACACACACACACACAATCACAGAAACGACTGAGTGGAAAAAATGATACAACGACGTCTTTAATAACTTCAACCTGTTTCCTGTTTATTAAACAGCTTTCAGACGCAGGTGTGCGAGGTGACGTGTTCCTACCTGGTTCCTGCTCTCGCTCTCTCTGATCTTGGCCTGCAGCGAGCGGACCTGGTCCTGGGCCTTCTGCAGCTCATCGACACACTCGCCTGCAGCGCTCTCGTACTGGCTCAGCTGATCCTGCTGCTGGTCAATCACCCGCTGAAAAACACAAGAGGAATCATGTTAGAGCAGATCAATAACAGTTGTCATGGTGTGATAGAGGCATTTGGGATGAAACAGAAGATATAAAACTTTGGAATAATTTACTAGAACACTAGTTGACGGATTAATCAGTGTAGAGAGTTTTCCTGTCTAAACACACACACACACACACACACACACACACACACACACACACACACGCGGTTCAGCGCTCCGTCCTCGCAGCTGTTGTGTGGGTGATTGAGTGAAAGTGGAAAGTGATGTCAGCTCAGCTCGCAGTTGGACGACTTCCTGGGGAAACAGACGGCTGTTGCCACGGCAGCGTGTTGTTGACTTCCTTGTTTGTGTTTTTTATGGATCTGTATAAAGATGTGATGTCACTCGACCCCCTCTTCTGGGATGCCTTTGAGATGTACGTGTAACTTGCTGCATCTCAACATAATAATAGGCTCAAATTATAGGATGGAGACACAAAAATAGAAAAGAAAATAATGGTTAGACTATAATGGTTCCACATAAGCTTTTCTGGAATGACCTGCTGTATGTAACTGTATGAAAATCATTTATTTTAGTTTTTAAGAGAAACTGAGGAAGTCTGTCAGCCTCTATGAGCTAGAGAGATAGAATTAGGTGGTTGTTGATTTATAGACTAAAGCCCTTTGAAAGAACTGCTCCATTTAAACCAGTGCATGAATGACTGGGGTGTAAATTTCCCCATTCATACCAGTAAAGAGGTCCACTGTGCAGCCTCAATGCCACCATAATAACAGAGCATTCTTGTCTGCGTTTGGTTTGCTGCTGGCACGCCGAGCCACTAATCATTAACATAACAATAGAAGTTATGAAGCCGGATCAGACCGAGCGCTGACGGGCCGCTGCAGCGCTTGGGAGACTGTTCCCATGGCAACTGGAGTGTTGCTAGGATACGGGCGAAGAAGGGTATTTATGCTCCCCTGAGAGGCTTTGTCAGCGTCGAAGGAGATGAGTAGACAGAACAACCAGTGAGATTTGACCTTGTTCGGCAGGTCGATGTCGTTCTGAGGTGATGTTTAGTTTTGCATCATTGTCTTGTGATGTAAATGTGAAATTTGTGCATCTGGGTTTTAAACCAGCTGCAGCTTTTTCACTTTATTACTTTATTTGAAATGCTGGAAAAAAAATCTGAGATGTTGCTGATGATTAAGAGGTTTGGAAGAAAGCAGGTTCTGCTTCCAGCTGAGAGACAAGAGACGTGTTTTATTGTTAACAGGCCTCAGAATACGACGCTACTAACGGAGAGAGAAGGAAAAAATGTGAGAAGAGTTTCTGATTATATCTGAGGGTTAGGGATTTTAAAAATGTATTAATTTACTGAATGTTTCTTTGTATAGGGACGAGTATATAGCATGAACTAATGCCACATACCACTGCATTTATACTCTAAGCTAGTTGTCACCATGACATCATCAAGGTTTCTGCCTAGATTTTAATGGTCACCTGAGATCCACAGAAGACGACGACAGATGAACTAAAAAAAGTTTTACAGATTTCCAATAATAATCAGATCAATGTTTTAACCGTCCTGCCTAAATGAAAGCTACAGAATCTACACTGTGTGGATCATTTAAGGTCAAAGGTCATCCAGGTGCTGCAGCTACCTGCTGAAAGCGGAACGGCCCGCACTGAACATAATCATCCAACCACTGCTCCTCCAGCTCGGCCAGCTCTGCCTGCAGCTCCTGCTGGGGACAGGGGGTCACGACCTCCGGTACAGGCTGGTGGGGGTTCAGCTCACAGTCCCCTCCACGTGGCGCCCTCAGCGGGATGGGCAGCGGCAGCGACAGGCCCTGCTCTAGCTTGGCTTTGACCAGAACTGGGAGCTTGCTGCCTCTCCGAGGTTTCACCGGCCGGTACTCCCAGCCCTTCAGGAGGTTCAGCATCATCTCAAGCCCAGAGAGGGAGCTCTCGCTTGGGGGTTTGTCCCATGGAGCATCCCTTCTCACTGGAGCCTCCTCTGGATCTTTCTCTGGCTCAGGTTCCTCTCTCTCTTTGTGGGTTGCAGGATGGCAGCCCACATCCACGGCGGTGTCCAGAGATTCTACAGACGATGTCGGGCTCAGACTCGTTCTGTCACAAGTGGTTTTATCGGTCTCTAATCCAGCTGAAGGGGGCTCAAAGGGGACGGACGTAGCCTCAGACCCACCGGAGGTTCTGTTGGGGTCCTCGGCCCCTGGAGTTCCAGTTGAGTAGCGTGTAGACGGGCCGCAGGATGTGCTCCGGCGTCCAACCCTCCGAGGCACCTTACACACCGCCTCGTAGTCAGAGTCTGCCACACGGAGCGCCGCACAGCCCCTGCAGCGCCTGGGCTTCTGGCCAGGGAGGGGGTCCGCTCCGGTGCAATGATGGACGTGGTGTTGGTGGTCCAGGGCGGGGTCCTCCTTATCAGCCCATGACTCATACACAGAGTACACCAGATCATCCTGGACCATATCTGAGTATCTCACTTCCTGCAGGTCTGACAGATCCACCACAGGAGAGTCTTCAGACCCCGCCTCCACCCCGATGACTCCTACGCAGGACCCGGCCGGAGCCACGCCTCCGTCCTCCGCGTTGTTTTTGCGGTACAGGCCTCCGATACACTGCCGCAGCCGGTCTTTCTCCAGCAGCAGCTTGTGGAGGCGCTCCAGAGACAACGCCTCCACTCGGGCGATCACCGTGTCGAAGCGGTACATGCGGTCCAGCATGAAGGTGCACTTGGAGCAGGCGAACTCACCGCGGCCGTCCCGGGTCAGCTCGTGTCCCAGAGCGTGAGACAGCAGCACCTGCAGGTTGAGTTTGGCCGCCGGGTGGAAAATCCATCGCCGCTGGTTGCCGCAGAGTTCGCGGGCACAGATCCTGCACGCCTCCTTCATCTTTACGACGTCCAGCATCACAACAAAGTATCAATAACACAAAAGTCGCTTCTAAGAGGTTAAAGAGCTGCTTTATGGATTGTAGGTGAACTCACACCTGTGCAGAGTAAATTAAAGTGCTGGAGTTTTGTACAGGTGTGATCCAACTGCACTGATTTAAAAAGTTTTGATAGAATAAAATCACATTAAATAGTTCTCTTTAATTTCAAGTTTTGTCCTTCTTCAACTTCCGTACTTCATGTTCCAGTGCCAGTCCTGAGCTGCCATTAACTGTAACTTTAAAGTTATTATTTAAAAAAAAAACAAAAACAAACTACTTAAACTTAAAATTCAGTCTTTTGACAAGTGGGCAAACTCCATCTGCTGAGGAAGATCATCGGATAAGACAGAAAGCTCCAGAATAGCTGCTAAATAGACTTTTGTGCTGAAAATTGTTTTGGCAACTTTGTCAAGATTAAACTTTCAATCTCAAATCTGAAATTTAAAGATATCTGCTGCGTCGTATGTACATTTTTTTTTTTCAATTTTCATTAGGAGCTTTAATCAAACTTGGAGGCTTAATGAATCTCTACATCAAGACTTGTAGCCTAATCGATCATATATGATATTTTAATCGGCTTTTTCTCCTCTGATCATGAGTGAAAACAAGTCTCATGAGGGTGGAGCTCTAATGAGGAAGCAGCATCAGAATCTCTTCATTTCTCTTCGATGAATAAACCTCATGAAGCTCAGATCTCGTCGGATCACGCAGACATGACAGCGTGATGATCATCTGCGGAGATTTCCCTGCAGAGCGGATGTGAGAGATCTTCGCTGTCACGGGTCATAATTTCACTTCCTCGGTGTAGAAACGGAGACATGTCGAACAGATCGATTCCGTGTTTGAATCCTGTGTCCTCCGGTGGGAGTAGAAACGACCCTCCTCTGATGTCACCGCCGTATTTTCTTTCCTTTAAATCAATGACGTCTCTTTGCATGACAGCATCCCCCCGCTGCTGCTGCTGCTGCTGCTGCTGCCCCCCGGTACAACCGGACACGAACACGGAAAAAAACCCAACAAATCTCCCTTCATCGACGGTTTAGTTTAGTGAAAACATCCACCGGTGTCTCTCCGAGTCCTCCGGGCAGCTTTCTGTCCAGCGGCAGCGGCTTCATCAGCGGAGGATGGAGGGAGCGGCTGTCAGACGCTCCGCCGCTTTCATAACGAGGCAACGTTGACAGAAAGCAAAGATCGTCTATATGAGATGATGCCTCACACCGAGACTCTAAAAGTGAGCTTAATCCTCCCATTACAAAATATATGATTCATTAAATTACATTAAATTATAAGAGAACCTCCACATACATTGTACTTGATGATGTTTCCCAACTTTCACTTTCTTTAGTATAAATTATTTAATTAAAGGACAGGACATGTTTTCAATTATGTCTGGATATTAAAAGATCCTTCAAATCTGCTTTTTAATGGAAGTGATGGAGGCCAAAATCCACAGTGTGTCCACACAGTCATTTATAAGTTGATGTGAAGCTTATATTCAGCTTCAGCAGTCTGAGTTAGTCATATCAAGTGGATATCTGACACATTTACAGTCTTTTTAGCATCAAATTCCCTCTTTGTGTTTCCTCGGACAGTGTTTCCCTGTTGAGCTGCAGGTGGAAGTATAGTAACAAAAAGAGGAACTTTGGCACTAAAAAGACTGTAACGTTGAAAGATATCTACTTGATTTGACTCATTTGAAGCTTCATATTAGCTTCAGATAAACTTTTAAATACATTTTTTTGCACAGAAGGAGGACTGTGGATTTTGTCCTCCATCACTTCCATTGTAAGGTCATTATGAAGGGATCTTCTAATGGTCAGTATGAACAGGAGGAATGATTACAGCAAGAAAAAACTCATAAACTAGAGTCATTCAAGGTAATATATCTATTTATACTCATAGTGCAGAATGCCACCTTCCATACAGGTCCATTAATATGCATATATTATTCATATTGTATTATTTCTGTTGTAAACATCAGCATAAAACGAAACTGCCTAAATATAGCTGAGAGAAAACATACTGCGTTACTTTCCATCTCTGACAAGTGACGTCAAACTACATTCAGAGGACAATCTTTTTGTCGGTTTCGGTTCCTGATATCTGTGTAGGAGTGAGACCTCTATGTTGCTGCCTGGACTGAACCATTTCCAGGAAACAGGAGGGTCGCTGGATCTGTCCTTTAATACACTGACTCTCTTTCTAATAAACATTATAGTTTTATTTCCCTTAATTAATTATGAATTAAAAAAAGAATTAAAGGGCCAATCAGTCATTTTTTTTTAACATAATGATCAAATGTGCAGAAAATCGTGATTCTCAAATGATCATCACTGAAAATAAATCTCAGCCTGTTTACTGTTGTGTTTACAAACATTATTGATGTTAACAAGCTGTAAACAACATCAAAAACATCAAAACTGTTAATAATTTAATCTGTATCTACTTTTAGTCCACAGATTAAAGGTAGTTATTGCGAGGAGCTGCTGTACTCTCTTTTTAACTTAAAAAAAAAAAAGTATTTATTTTTAATTACATATTGAGGCTTCAAGATGATGAAATCTATAATAAAATTGGGTTTGAAAACATTATTTTAGAAAATTGTGTCAGTTAACTTAAAATATTGTTCAAATAAATCTAGATAAATTATATATTTTAATGACCTGAGAACTTTTTTGTACCTTTTTTTTTAAAAAAATTTCTCACTTAATTTATTTTGATTTTAATATATTTAATTAGTTTTTTAATTTAATTTTTATTTTCAATTTTTGTCACCTGTGACTGATGAATGATCTGCTTGTTGTCATCAGTTTGATTTATACGTATTATCATATATATTACATATATAATTAAAAGTTCCTCCAATGTGAGAAGTTTTATAACTGAATATGTTTTGTTTTTGAGATAAAATAAGAAATCTGCTTCTTCTGATGTTTTACAGACAAAACAATTTATCAGTTAATTCAAAAACTAATCACCAGATGAAAAGATAATGAGGATAATAATACTGTGAGTAACAGTTTGCTGCTATTTTTTAATGTATACTTGTTGGTCAGTTCTTCCTTTTGCATATTTTCTTTGTTTAATTAAACTTCAGCCTGCAGGCGTTGAAGCCAAAACGACTCTGTTACTGGAAAAAAACAGTTAATTCCTCTTCCCCTCCAGATCATTAATGTCAAAACACTGGGTGACAACTTGTACGTAATTCAAAATATTACACTTTCCACTTCCAAAAAGGCTTTTTGTGTGTGAGTGTGTGCAGGGTGTGAACTGAAAAAACCAGGCCTGTGTGTGTTTTCCATCAGCTTCATCAAATTCTCTGAATTGTCAACGTGGAATGAGTTCATGCCTTTCCCAGGGGGGGGGCACGCGGTCCCAGCTCGGCCTTCACATGCATATCACACTGAAGGCAGAGAGGAGGAGGAGGGAGGAGGAGGAGGAGGGAGGAAGGGGGAGCGTGCTCACATGACGCTTTAATCGTGCAGCAGCAGCAGCAGCAGCAGCAGGACTGTGATGTCATTCCCAACACGACGCTTTCAGGACTTTTTCCCACAGATACTCGAGTCTTCATCCGTCTTTCATTATCGCAGCAGGCTTGGATGTGTTGTTGATACAAATGTTCTCACATGTGATTTGTTTTCTTCCCCCCTCTCTCTCTCTCTCTCTCTCTCTCTCTCTCTCTCTTTTTTTCTCGGGACCACATTTGTCACCCTTACAAGGCCTCTGGAGACACGACACCAAAACACTGATCAAACACTGAGGCACGCAATCAAAAATCAATTAATCCTAATCAGAGATAAGTGCCAAACAGCGCTGACAGACTGCAGCGCCCCCGCTGTTTATTTGTCTTAAAGTGGCAGAAATACTAGAGAGTGACAGCGGAGAATTAACGTCCACGCGGACAGAAGAGGTGTCTCCGCTGATTTTCTTCTTTTTTTTTTTTTTTTGGTTTGCACCAAGTAAACAACTTCTCCCCTCTGTGCATGAAACGAGCTTCTATGTGGAGCAGCCTGCAGACAGTGAGCTGATTATAATTATAACTGGCGTCAGTGGGGAGAGTGGAGGCTGAATTAGCAGGACTGTACTGTACTGTACGTGTGAGATGACTCCGCAGTGACCCTGATACTGACTCTGCTGCTGCTGCTGCTGAATGTGACCTAATATTAGACAAGCAGGGGTGATATGAGGGCGCTTCTGATGGGACAAACTGTTCACATCAGACACTTTGATAAGACAGGAGAGAAAAAAAAAGATGTTTCTGTGTGTTTTAATAGTGGAGTAAATACTTATAATGAAATATTTATTGCTCTCTGAGGGTTTTATGTCAACAAGATGCATAGCAACAGATACAGAGAACACTGTATCCATCATGATAAGACTTCTCTGTCTGAATGTTTTGTGTCTTTTTGAATTTGTATAACTGTATATTATGATGTGTCATGTGATCTATCCCAGCTGTTGTTGCTGTCTAATGTCTTGTGAGCCCATGTAGGCTGATGCAGGACATTCATTCAGTTAAACAAATCAACCAGTGGAAACAAGAAATGACAGAAGTAAAGAATAAATTAAGAGGAGAGGAAAGTTGTGGATGCAGAGTAAGGATCTCTGGCACAACTTCACCTACTTCCAAGGTGCACGGAGAAGGGAAGGAAGTCTTTCGGCTTGCGGCCTTCATCAGGGTCATCGTCCATGAAGGCCACAAGCTGAAACACGTCGGTCGACTAATAAAGTTGTCCTTCATACTACACGTGTTGCTGGAGTTCTCATCTCTCAAGATTAGAAGAAAGGAAAGAATTGAAAGAAGGAACGAGGGAAGAAATGAGTGAAGGACGGATAGGAGATTGAAGAAAATAAAGAAAAGTAAAAGTAGTAAACTGGTCAAATACTTAACTACAAATAAAACTTCTGTATTTAAAGTTAAAGTATTTAATCTAATAACAGTAGAGAGTCTCCCAGACAGTACACCTCAAAATAAATGCATTTTTCATCTATGCAGTGCAGATTAGACGCCACTAGGTGGAGCTGCCTCTCTATGATCTGAGAAGAGGAAGAACTGGGAAGACTGGGACTCATATGGTGTTTTATCTGACGTCCAACTCACCAACAACAACAACAACAACAACAACAACAACAGAAACCAGTAAAACAAGTCTGTAAATGTGTTGTTGAGTAGATTGTGAGTCTATACTGTTAAATAAATAGAAACCAGGTGAATCTTCGTCTTACCTGCATCTCTGCGTGGACTCGGTGGTCGTTGTGATTCTGTTGGGAAAGAAGTGAACTTATGTTACAAAGATAAAACAAACTAAAGTGTGTTTTTCTTACTACGTCTCCTTTTTAAATTGAAAATAAGACAAAAGATGGTTTTGATATTTTGTGCAAAGTGATGAGTCATGAGCCCAAAACATATGAGCCGCCGTATCAGGTAGCGAGTACAGTATTTATTAAAACCAAAAATAACATACACGTGTTTTCATCTTAAGGGTAGCGTGCAGCTCGACCGCTTTGCCAAAGTTCCACTGACCCACATGTGGATATAAAAACAGTTTGATATCTAAGCCTGGTGGCCTGGTTGCAGCCTGAGCCAGAAACACTCAGAACACAGAGAGGAGGAGGAGGGAGGAAGAGGAGGAGGAGGAGGGCAACTGGTGTTTCAGGGTGAAATTTAAGACTTAATATAAAGATGGAAATAAAAAAAAGGCAAGTTTATGAATAAAATCTCTTTGTTTTTTAGCTCTAGAGGTCTTAAATTGGTTCAGATGAAGCTGTGTTGGTACAGTGTCATTTTATAAATATCAGACTTATTTATATAGTTGGAGGTTTTTTCATGTGTTAAATATCTAATGTGGATACTGAAGGTGTCAGACTTTATTTATACTTGATTTTCCTGCTATTTTATCTGTTCTGCACACAGAGGAACCCTCCTCTGCTGCTCCTCCTGAAGTTTATTTAGTTTCTTTCCCATTTAAAGGCTTTTTTGGGGAGTTTTTCTTTATCTGAATTGAAGATTTAAGTAAAGAAAGTGTCGCAATGTTTGCTATATGCTGTAAACCTCATGAAGAACTTTGTAACCTTGGCGATATTGGGATATATAAATACAATTAATCAGCAGTTACCTTAATAATTGAATTATAGTTTTAGACATTTAATAATAATAATAAATACCAGCTGGTTTGGCTGCTAGTTGCAGCTTCTCAAATGTGAAGATTAGAAGCTTTTCTGTATCATACATGATTATAAACTGAATATCTTTGGATTTTTGATTATTGGTGTAGTGACCGGTGGGCTCTTATTTTTATTTTTTGACATTTTATTGACAAACTGATTAAGAATTAATTGTTTAATTGAGAAAATAATGTTCAGATTAAAAGATAATAAAAATAATTGTTTGAATTTTGCAGAATAAAATCACTGAGAATGTGGGTTAAATCAATATATCTGATTGGTTCTTCATCTCTAAATATGAAGTACATATGATTATTTATACAATTATTAATTATAGCTGCTCTTTAAGATTTTTCTTACAGTTTTCTGTCAGTCAGAGTGAATCATGTGATAAACGTTTCCTCACTTGTATCATGTGATCTGATTGGAGGAACATGTGTTCGTACTGTGTGATTAAGTCTGACTTGTTTGGTCTGTAAGTTTATATCTGTGTATAGATGAAGAGGAGGTAAATATACCTCAGCTCCCAGCTCCTTCTTCCTGACAGAAGAGGAAAGGTTTTGAACTTTGACCTCGAGCTCCTCGACCTGCAGGCCCAGTGAACGTTTCTGCTGCTTCAACTCCTCGATCACCCTGAGAGAGAGAGAGAGAGAGAGAGAGAGAGAGAGACGGAGAACAACAGTTAAATTTTCTACACTCTACATATCTAACTGTGAGCCTCTACTGGGGTCAGATACAGTATGTAGGTCAGAGATGTGGCTCTTTGTTCCAGGCAGGAGACTGTTTTTGACAAGGTCAGTTGATAAAAGCGTCAGAGCCAACAGATCTGTCAGCGCCGCCGAGCTGTGAATAGCACAGATATCAACAGCAGACATCTTCCAGAACCTCAGAGCCAACTAATGATCATTTCCATTCCAGATTTCAATTAACTCATAAATTATTTAGTCTATAACTGGACAGAAAATGATAAAAATTTCCATCTCATCTCTTATTTTGTCCCACCAACAGTCCAAAACACGAAGATATTCAATTTATAATTATATAAAACTGATAGAAGCTGTCGGTTTTATGTTACTGACTAATTTATATATTAACTATTTCACCACTACTGTAAATACTTCAAACAAAAACCTATAAAACATCTGTCTACAGTCTATGAAATCCATTTTAAAGTATCAAATTGTGACTGTTTCAGCAAAAACAGACACATTTCTGATTCTCGGAGATGAGGGCAAAATCCAGAAGTCACCTGTCTTTATCCGCCAGGGCCTGCTGGGCGAGTCGTCCCACGTCGCCTCCACACTCCTCCATCCTCTTCACCATCTCTCTCTCCAGAGCCAGGCATCGCTGGGCCTCCGAGTCCGCCAGAGAGGCCATCTGCTCAGCCTCGCCTCGCGCCAGCAGGGCCTCCTGTGAACGCAGCACAGACGGGAGAAGAAGCTGCTTAATGTGTGATAAACATCGAACTAATGCAAACCTGCTCTGAGTCTTTTTGATGCCCTTTAAACGACATCAGCATGTTTGTGTGTGTTTGTGTGTGTTTGTTTGTGTTTGTGTGTTTGTACCTCTTGCAGTAGCTGAACTTTGGTTTCGAGGATTTCCTGCATGTGGCTGATCTCCTCCTGCCGCTCCGCCAAGCGACGCTGCAGCTCTGCTTCATTCTGATTGGACAGGCACTCTGCGGTTGACCTATGATGATGTCACATAGTTTGGAGAAAACACTTTAAAGCAGCAAAAATTAAAAGCTTACTTTAAGGGGAGTGAGATCAAGTCTGGAAACATTTGAGTAACTTAACAAGAGCCTTTTAAACGGAGTAGTTGACAGAAAAAACAAACATTTAAAGTAATGACAAGTGATGTTGTTTGAAGGTCAATGAAGAACCTTCAGATGACGTCTGAAAAAAGTAAAAGGGGAGCTTTAAGAAGATGTCTAGAAAGACTTTTAGCCCTTTAAAACCCTTTAAAAATGTTTGATTGTCTATGAGGAACTTTCAGAAGACGTCCTAAAACTTTCATTTAATTTCTAGATTGAATGTTAATAAAACTTTAATAAAAAGATGCTGTTGAAACATGTTATTCTGGCTCCTCATTGGTCATCTATTAAATGAATGTGAAAGGTGTTAATTGAACATCATAATGTGAAAATATGAGTAAAAAAAATAGTGTTTATATGTAAAAATCTCTCTTGTCAATGTCGAATGAACCTGCAGATATTTCGCAGCTTGAATGAAGTCAGTGTGTTTGCAGAAAGTCAGTGAATAATACATGTATGCAATAAAAACGCTGAATGCAGCAGCAGATGGGTTTTATTTCATTGACTTCTCTTCTCCCCGAAGACACCAAACATTCATGATTTATTCATGTCGGGTCACTTCGGTCAGACTGTCATTAACAGGAGTCCCAGTAGACTAATGATGTGCTGCATGTTTGTATGTATAAACACTTTGGATTGTATCCCACAAAATCTGATACGTCTCAGTTAGTTACTTTATATATCAGTGCGCTGCGAGTCTTATAGGATGTTATTCTTGAATGGTTTGGTGTCATCATGGCGAGAGAACTCTGTCACAGTAGAAGAGTCTTAAAAATATCACAAATCTGACGCTGTTTCTCTCTAGTCTGCTTCCTCAAATAGAGGAGACAGCACCTACTGTACCTTTTTATTATTTTAATAACGGGAAATGCTCTGCAAGCAGATCTGCATCAAAATAAACACTGTTATACCAACACGTTCTCACTCCCAACTTGTCACATATCGAAGCTTGGTCAGGACCCCCTGGCATCACTTTTTATTGCACAGGGTACCCCTTTAGCGTCATTTTTCAACGTGCAGTATCACGATAGTCACTGTTAAAAAATAATTATGTTTTATGGTGTGACAACACAGTGGTTATGGTCTGGTTAGGTTTAGGCACAAAAACCATTTGGTTAGGGTTAGGGAAAGATCATGGTTTGGGTTAAAGGGTTAGGGTTGGGGTTATAAAATAAATAAAAGCGGCAAGGTGGTCACAAACCGCACTCTGTGCTGATTTGCAACTTTCTGCCAATGACATTATAAGCCATCAACCAACCGATCCACCTCCTAATAAGAAAGTAAATCAGCTTATATAGATGTCATGTGAAGTCTCGTCACTTCAGAAATGTTGATATGATATGTATTACAGGTGTTGAAATGTACAAAATTCAACGTATCTGTGGTTTTGGAGAAACCTACAATGCCAACGTTTTGTTCTGGCGACCAGGCTGAAATTTGTCACCTTATATAGACGTCATCGGACTACCCTGCATGTTAAAAAAACGACGCTAAAGGGGTACCCAGTGCGTTAAAAAGTGACGCCATGGGGTCCTAACCAAGCGTCGATATATGACGAGTTGGGAGTAAGAACAGGCTGATGACCGCTGTAAAGACTTATGGTTGTTCAAAGATACCCTGTGGTGTTTTTGACCACTAGTAGTGCTATAGAGCAAAGTTTTAACAATTGGCCTCCTGTTTTGTTTGTATGTTACACATGTACATGAGCACACAGCAATGAGATACACAATCCTGCTTAAAGAAGCTTAAAGACACGTAGCATTGTGCCAACAAGGCCAGTGAAGAAGTAGCCTGCAAGCTAGCAAACATGGATGTAAACAATGCACAACTGTTAACATTTAAAAAGCATTTGTGTGTCTTTGTTGTATAAATAAAGCAAATACATTCAACATGTCGGTTACAGTAAGTCTCAAGGACGCACACAATGAATTTTGGTCATAAACACTGAACGTAAATGTGACTCCTAAGGGTGCCTTTAATCCTGTTAGCGTAGCAGCACCTGCAGATTAATCGCCATTCAGTTTCTCAGGATCGCTCAGCGTTGATATGATCGTTTGTCATGAGAAACTGGTTGCAACTGTACAATGTTTTCATGTCAACAAGAACGTTTTCAGGCTCATCTTAAGAGGACTGAATGTTAGATGGAACCTGTATTAAGTGATACAAAAGAATCACATGAAAAAGAATCACGTGAAAAAGAATCACATTAAAAACGTTGCATAAAATCTGTTTTGGTACAAATAGATGTTTCTTATGCAGAAATATTTGTCTTTATACAAGAAAACCAGGAAAAAAATAATTTTGATTGTATGTCTGACTAATGAATATGATCTAAAGTGCTGCCAGGGTTTCCACTCAGATCCTGATGCACCTTGTTTCATGATTGATTTAGTTAGTTGATGACAGACTAAACTATAATTACATTTACTAAATTCATGTTATTAAAGTGGCACCACCTCCACTATCAAACCCAGCTGTTATAAATACATATGATGCTACTGGATCTGGATCCAAACCAGAAACAAACCACTAGTTTCTTGGTCCACTTAATTAAATCACAATGTATTTACAGGCTTTTAAGATATCCTGCTAACAAACAAACACCTGAGACAGAGTTCATACCAACAGGTTTCTGCAGGGGGAAAAGGAAACATGGACTCCAGGAGTGGGGGGAAACATCTCCTGACCTCCTCTGAGGGACGGAGGTGGAGATTATTATGGTCTGTCGCTGCTCCACCACTCAGCAACTTCTACAGGCAGGAGGTCACACTCGGCTTTTCCTCCTCTCGTCCATCAGCCGGGCTCTGTTAATAGCTCTAATGATAAACTGTGGCCTGGGAGTTTATTTATGAAACAGCAGGAGATTGAGAGAGACTGAACTTCACCCAACATGAACACATTTACTCTCCTCAATGGCTGGAATTTCTGCCCTGTTTCATTATTTTGACAAAGTGCTTATTTGACTGACTTGATTATTGTCTATAAAACACTGAGCTAATGGTGCTGCTGTGACTTCCATCCATTACGGATAATGATCATTTACAAAGCTAACAGACATGCTGACTGCAAGTCTTGTCTTGAATTTCTTTTGGAATATGAAGCAACAAAATAAACAGATTTAAATGTCGATTCTGAAATCTGATGTCAAAAATGTCCAAAAACTGCACCAAAAAACATAATGTTTTTGGCCACGTGTGAGGAGAAGAAGTCTACAAAAAGCTGAAGAAACACAGTCAGCCCTGATATATTATCATCTCAAACAGCCGATCCAACAGATACAAAAGCAACATGATCAATATTTGCTCTTCTCTTAGCTCTGGTTCGGTCTCCAGAAACTCCTCCTTAGCTGCTAGATGCTAACTGTGTCTGTCTGCTGTTTGTTGCTGGGTATGTTGTGCACAGTGGGTTCATCAGAAAACAGCTGAACCAGACAGGAAATGTGCTGCAAAACCAAAACTACAAGCTAAAAGAGGCTAAAAAGCTCAGCAGGTATTTTAATTACTGCTACATTCATGCAATGGAGTAGGAGGACTTTTGAAGCATTTATGCATCATTGCTATAGACTTTGGATCTGGATATTGGTCCAGATACCCTGCTGCACTTTTCTAGACGGTAAGTCATTGGCAGGGTCTCCCTGAACTAAACAGCAAACCAGACAAAGTAAGTCTGATGCTTCCTCCAACCTGGCAACCCAAAAGTTATTCTTGTTAAATGCTTATAAATTATCTAAATGCTTTACTAACAGTAATAAAAACCCTTTATAAAGGGGGGACTTATCAGAAATGTTTCATATGACATTCATTCATATTTCATGGCAGCAGATAGTGGAGAAAGACGGGATACATGGGGGAAGAGAGAGACAGCTGACATACGGCTGTGGTTCAGGAGGTAGAGCGGGTCGTCCACTAATCGGAAGATCGGTGGTTCGATTCCCGGCTCCTCCAGTCCACATGCCGATGTGTCCTTGGGCAAGATAACCCTAACCCCGAATTGCTCCTGTTGGCTGTGCCGTCAGCGTATGAATGTGTGTAAAAGTGCTTTGAGTTGTCGGAAGACTAGAAAGGCGCTATACAAGTACAGTCCATTTCCCATTTACCATACAACTAATGTGCCTGTTGTCTCCTGTCCTGAAAGATATTTTTTTAAAATCTTGTGTGAAAAAGTTATTGTCTTTTATGCAAAACATGGATCTAATATCTTTTGTGCACAAGATAATAAATATATTTTGAGCACAAGACAAAGATCTTGTGGCTACAAGTTCATTATCTTTTTCACACAAAGTGATATGCTGTGCTCACAAGATATATGTCTTTATCATTTTTTCTTCATAATACAAAATAACATTATCCTCTGGGACACAGGGCTGTCAGTGTATGATTTGTAGGTCTTGATGAGACGAATAATTGAGTTTTGGTTCGATCTCTCTACGACATTCCTACGGGCTGTGGCGGCCATTTTAGTTACATAGGTGGCGCTAGAGAGCACATTTTGGCACTTTGGGGGTCACTTTTTACATTTTATCAAATGTTTCACCAGACCTAATGTGCATGCCAAATTTGGTGAGTTTTTGAGCATGTTTAGGGGGTCAAATTAAGGGTTTATTAAGTGGCATAATAATAAAGAAAGAAAGAAACAAACAAACATGGGCTCGGTCCCTAATTATCTTCTGGGACTGTGGGGGCTCAGTAAGATTCAACCAACATGTTTCTCCATTTCTTACAGTGGACTGGAGTATGTTAGGGGAGAATCAGCTCAGTATGGAGAGAAGGGAAGAATGGTCTAACTCTGTCAACGTTCATATTGTATTTAGAAGGACTTGAAACAGTTTGAATCTCGGCTCAGATGGAAAACACTATCAGAGAGCAAACTATCAGAAAGCACAAGCTGGGTTTGCAGGTCATTGTTCTGATCGCAGAGCGTGTTGGCAGAGAAGAGAGGAGTTTAAAAGAAACTGATACACTGACAGACAGCTGCTTCACATGCAGACAGGTGCTGGAGCTCAAATAGTTCCAGACTCAGCAACGCAATAAACCACAAGGCACCTCTGCCCTTTTACTCTCCCCTACTACTCCAAACCTCCCCCCTTCAAAACAAACCCACAGTCCGCCTCCCTTCACCTCCTCAACCTTATCCCCTCTCCATCCTCCGTCCCAGAACACAGAGCCACTTCATCCTCTTCAAAAGCATTTCGCTGCCGAGTCCATGCATGGCATTCCTCAGAGCTTAGTCTGTGTTGTGATAGCTAGGTGAGTCTACAGGCCAGCGGGCTCGCGTGTGATGAGAGGCCGCCATGTCCCCGACTGAGGGTGCCCGGGCCTCTGATTTGTGGACTCATGGGAAATAATCAAACTAGCGACAGCAAGAGTGTTTTTTTTTTGCAGTTCTCACTCAAGTTTCTCTAAATCTGAGCAGAAGTCGTACTCACAGTGCTTTGTCCAGAAACTGCTGTTTCTCCTCAAGCTCCTTTTTCAGACTCTCCACTTCAACCTTCAACTCGATGTTCTGAAAACGACAAGAAGACACATTAAACACAACGATAAGAACTCGCAGATAGGAAGTAAAGTTCAGTTTTAACAACAGTGATCGGCTCCATGGGATACTCAGTGGAAATGAACGTAGATTTAGCCGTCATAATGAAGAAGTCCCCCTATTTAGCATTCATGAGCAGTGAATAACAACATGTATAACTCCTGTGGACATCCATAAGTACAGGCTGCTGTATAAACAGATAATGAATGAAAATATAGTAAAACACAGTTGTGGAAACATAAAATATGTCTTCACAGCAGAAGACATATGCTGTACATTAATAAACGCTTAGAAATGTCCTTATATCTGCTAACAACTACATTATAGTGTGTTATAAACCATTTATTACATGTTATACACACTAAATAGTGGGGTTTTTTAAGTAGTATTTTAAGTAAGTGTTACCAAGACGACTAATAAAGGTGGATGATTGTGATTAAATCACATTTTATAGAGCTGGAAGCACTGAGACTGAACCATACAGTAAAGCTGTGGCCAGAAAACTAAAATAATGAGTTAAAAACAGCTAAAAAGCTCTATAGAATAGGAATAAATAATTAGGAATACATGGATTAAATATGAGGCTCATAATTTAACAGTACTGAGGGATTTATTCTAAAAAAAGAGGCAGATGCCGAGTTATAAAATAAGGATTCAGCCTTTAAGAGTTGAAGAGTAAAAGATGCATTAATCAAATCGATGTTAAAGGATCACTTAGTATAGATAAATGATAAATGAGTTAATCAATGAGCTTGTTTGATTCTTTTCTTTAGTTTTCCCCGCGTGTGTATGTGTGTAGATATGTATGTGTATATGTATAGTTTATCATACTACATTGTTTTTTCTTTACTATTATTATTGTTATTATTATTTATTTTCACTACAAAATACATAATATATATAAAATACTGTAAGAATGCTAGAATTATGAACGCTATATGTATATATATGTAAGCAAATGTAAATCTACGTAAAAAAGTATAAAAAAAACTGGTTCTGCAGTCTGTCAGTAGGACAGTTTACACATTTTCTGCTGTTAATATAAAACTATTAATTGTTACAGTTTTAAGGTAAATCAACAATGTCTGATGAGTAAAATCCCTGGTAACAGCTGGTGTTTTATTACATTAAATATATATATATATATATTGACATTAAATCAATTCACCAAGACTACAAAATATATTAACATCTGCTCGGCTGGAACAGCAGGCAGCCCAAACACTGTTTTTGTGTGTTATGTGCAGATTGTTTTATGACATAATATATATATTTATATTAAACACGAGAACATGAGTGCACTCTGAGGTGTTTGTGTATGTTTCCATACGGACAATAAACTACTTTGCAGAACCTGCTCAGTGCTGCAGAGACTCCACAACACACGAGTCTCACGTGCTGACCCGTATCTCTGGGAGCTCAGCAGGACTATAAATAGCCGGTAGGGATACAAACACCTGCTGTATCTGTCTTCTCCGCAACCCCCCCCTGTGTATAGCCATCTACCACTCTGCCCCCCCCCCCCCCCCCCCCCCCTTCCTCTGTACCCAGCAACACCTCCACTTTTAACTCTTGGCTCTGGATGCAGCAACAAACTGGACTGAACTGGCTGTCAGTCGGCTCAAGTGCAGGTATCTGCATGTGTTGATGATTTGATGTTCTGTTCTGTGCATCAATCTGAAATGACAGAACTTTATGTATCCGTGTGCAGCAGGTCAGATTACTGACACACTGACACACAACACAGGTGCACATGAGCCTTGTTGCTTATGCTGCGCTTGGAAATGCTCTCACATGCAATGTACAGTATGAGCACGCACAGGGTTCACACATGCACGCACACAGCGGGCCCGAGGGCTCTCAGATCAACATAATGTGGGTCATCGGGTCTATAGTGGCCGATGGAAAACAGGTCAAACACTGCAGGGGCAGTAGAAACAGTTTGTCTTTCTGTCCACTGTCTGTTCGTGACCTTCCTCCGTCCTGGCAGGCAAAACAGTGTATTTAAAGCTCTTTGTTTCTCTTTTTTTAACAGACTCTCACTGATAAACATCTTTTAAAAGAAACAGATGCGTTTCAACTGTTTTTCATCTGTTCTACAACTGTTTTTTTTTTGTTTAATGTTGTCATGGGTTTCAAAATTTCCTGTATTTTTGCTACTACTGCCAGAACATCATGTTGAGCACAGTTTCCAGCATACATGGTCCTCTGAGCTGAGGACAGCTCAGAATATACTTCCACTAATGCAAAGTGACAGAAAAAGATGGCGAGAGCAAATAAAGCTGTTCGTTATGCTGCAGATCATTCAGAGTAAAAAAAACAGCAACACGTTACACATGTACATAAACACGTACAGCTTACATTCTAAATTACAATTAAATAATAATAATAAATTATGATCTACTTGCACTTGCTACTGTTTGCACTACCTGTTTGGACACTAACTGTATTTCATTTTACTGGTATTTGCTAATCTAACGAGTGGTGGGAAGTAATTAACATGACGCACCAGATGGTTCATTACACAGAACCATCGAGAAGTCGCCTTGTTTGGAAAAGGGCGGCACTTAAAATACTTGGCAGGTGATTGGATGAACCATCTGTCTATCACCGTCTTACCTCGCGAGGCAGCTGGATTCGCGAGATCATGTGAGAATCCTCACAAGACGCTGATTGGTCCGAACCACCGGTGGATCTCGTGATGTCGTGATCTCGCGAATCCAGCTGCCTCGCAAGCTCAGGAAGTAACTCTGCTACAACGTGTTGTTGCAAACAAACATGTAAACATAGTTTTAACATTTTAAGATGACAGATTTTACTTGTCGGAGATGTAATAACGTAGTGTGTAAAGATGTAAATATCTTTTGTTGTTGGCCGAGCGGCTTTGGGAGTTTTCTAAAGTCTGGGAGAAAAAAACTCCACAAAGGATCCAAAGAGATTACACATTTCCAATTTGTTTGGTGGCCTATGAGTAGCTGCAATGTCTTAAAGCTAGCTGTGTTTTATGTAAAAATATAATCTAAAGTTTGTCTGTAACTGATATGAGGCATCAGCAGTGTGAGTTAGTCAAATTAAGAGGATATCTTCTGAAGTTACAGTCTTTTTAGTACAAAATAGCCTCTTTTTGGTCACTTTTTGTCCACTGCAGCTCAACAGGGAAACAAAAGAAAGGAACTTTGATACCTGACTGTTGTTTGAAGACAGACTTGAACAATTGTGAACTCGTGCTTTAAGGCATCTGTATGCTTCAAAGTGTTTGGTGATTAGTCGAACAGCGCTGGGAGCCCCCTCCCCACACAGGGAGCATCTGCGTTCAACAATTCTTTTTAGAACTTTCTGAAATGGACGATCCAGCATTAAGGTCCATTTTATGCAGTGATTGGTTGGGTGTGTGGAGCTCAGAAAGCAGGTTTGAACACACTTTTTGTGTGAACTCCATGAATGCCACGGGGGAGAGACTGTTTGAGTGCAGACTCTTCACTCCTCGGTCAAATGTGTCCGTTCAGAGCAGCTATAAACACTTTTGCCCATAGATGTGTTTGGACGACACATTAGAAACATGCTGAAGCCTTTAAGCAGCCGCTCAGTTTGATCTGACAGCACTGAGGCAAACTAGTCAACCTCACAGACTTCTGACTGACAGTTTGTGTTGCGGAGCAGCCTGAGACCTGCTGTCAGTCCCAGTTAATGTCAAACACAAACCCGCAGAGCTGAGAACAACAAGGCTGACTGCACCCTAGAGCAGATAACCACAGACACGCAACGAATGCATGCAAAAACAAACAGTTTTGAGTAACTTCATGCTCCATTAGTCACGATTACTTCTCACTCACCCTCTTGTGCACGTCATCGCTGCTCTCCTCAAACTTCTGCTGGATCTTCTCCTCCAGGAAGTAGATCCGGAGCTTCAGGCTGAAGTTCTCCTTCTTCAGGTCGTTCAGGTGCTGCGAGATAGTGCGGTAACCACGGAAACCACAGTTAGACATGGTAACAGGTGGCTCTTTTGTAGGGGGCATCGTAGCCCCCCATTTAGCACAGCATAATATGTGAAAAGACAGGACTGAAGGGGAACACGGCTGCCTAAAGAATCAAACTATCCTGATAAAAATCAGACCACAGATCAGATTCCTGCTCTCAGACGGAGAACGTGAACAGAGCCGTGGTCAAAACATCAAGTGGACATGAGCTCCTCACAGTTTGGATTTGTTACAGGAGGGTCAGAGATGGCATACAGGCGGGCAGGAGGGGATTATGGGTGCAGGGAGGGAGGCGGGGGGGGGCGCGGGGATGTTTCCTTTTTTACCACGAGGAAGTCATGCCAAGAATTTGAGACAGGAGAGATTGTGCACATGTGTGTGTGTTGATAACAGGCACAAATGCTGAGCTACTGTAGAAACCTCTTCACGCTCACGAATGTGTTGGAGACACGATCAAAGTTTTTTGACTTGAATGTTGTTTATTTAGAGCAGCCGACTTGAGATCTTAGACTTTTTCCTTTGAGTCCAGGCCTCGACTTTAAGAGAATTCTGAGAATTACACTTAAAAATACTGCTAAGCACCACCTTGAGAGTTAAAGAAGTTCTTTGCTTAAAGTGAAGTAAATTTATTGAGAGGTGGGGTCTCATGAAGAGACAACCAAGACAAAGATTAACCTCAAGCATTTTTCATTCTTCTAAAAAAAGATTTTGAAGTTATTTGCAAAAAAACTGTAAATTCAAAATGTACTCAAATTAAATGTGTCCAGTAGCAAGCACAACTTCCCACCATATAAATATTGTTGTAATTCTAACTGGTCAAAATGGAAACAAAAATAAAACTAAACCTTGCTGCTCACATAGCAGGAACATCAGAAAAATAACACTTATTAAGAGGAATCTACCAGCAAATTGACCAAAAAGAAGCAGTGAAAGACATTGCAAAACAAACAAATTTGTCATTTGTCATTTCATGTGTCAGAAGGTGGATTCTTGCCTTTGTGAAAACAGAACCAAACAAACTCCTCTTAAACCAACGTCAGACGCTTAAAATAATTTATAAAACAAGATCACAGACAATCTGATTTCATCCTGCTGCTGCGATGAGTCAGTAGAGTTTTGATGGTGACTTGCAGCTCCAGGGTTAGAATCAGGCTAAATATAGTTGTTACACATTAAAGTTGTTGCAAAAGCATATGAGTCACTTTATTTCAACATGTAGCAGATCTTTGTATATTGAATCCTGTTGAAACACTTTTTATATGCAGACTAGTTGCCAAACTTTTACTTTTCAACAACATTTAGAGCAGTTTTAATCTGGGAAAAGATCCAAAGAGTTTTCTAAGATAAACCAGCTGCAAGTTCACTCATTATAGCTTTCAAACCTTAAAACAAGCCTTTGGTTCCTCTTATCTCTCAGGTTGGATCCTTGTTTGTAAACATCTCCGGAGTCGAGACGGCGTGCGACCACGAGGAGGCGCTAACGCTCTACCTGAGCTCAGAGGATCCCAACGTCTCCACAGATCTACAGACGGAGCTGCAGCCATCCAGCAGCTATTTAAAGAAGCTGTTGCCCTGCGGCTGTCACTGAGGAATGCTGCACTGGGAGACGCTGATCACGCATGCAGGGCCGTCTGATGTGCTGGCACACAGTACGAGACTGACTGACTGCAGTTTCAACTACACACTAGCATATGGCTGAATGCAGGAACACATGTTGTATCCACATTCTGCACATACATACACACACACAAGAGGAGAAAATATATGCAGAGAGCTTGAATGTGAACTAGTTATGTAGAAAATGAAAGACGCAGAAAAAATACTGCACATTTGCTTAAAGTCCTGGCTGGATTAACATCTCCAGTCTTAAAGGGCCAGGACACAGTTAGTTGCAGGCACAGTAACGTCAATCATACTTAACACAGTTTTTTAGAGTTTCCTTAAAAACTACAATTTGTGTAACACTATATAATACAGACTGCAAAATTCTGAGCGCTGATCTGTTTAAAATAACCACACATCTGCTTCTCATAGGGCCCACATCCGTCAATAAAGCAATGATGGCTGTCATTTCTCTTACGTTTTGTCAAAGTCCCAGTAATTGTATCCTTTTCTGATATCTTAACAGATAAACGGTGGCTTATAAGACATGAAAATAAGACTGTGAATCTAATAGTCACTGTGACACTGAAGTCTTTATACAGTGGAAAGAAGAATTACCTCTGGATGTAGGTATTAAATCAGTTTGAACATGACTTCTCCACATGTTTAAAAATACATTCAGACAAATTAACTGAACCCTATCTAATTACAGTTTGGTGATTTTCCTCAGAAAAAAGGCAAAGAACACTAGAGACTAGGAGAAGAATTGATAGTCTAGAGAGTACAAATATTTACAGGATTTAGGTGCTTTTTAGTAAGTTATTCCAAGTTTTGTAGATGTAAGTAGATATCTCAGACAACTTACAAAAAATAATCAAACTTCACATTTTGTGATATATATATAATGTAGGTTGTTGCTCTATAAGGTGTTGTATTGTTGGGTGGTTTGTGTTCTCGTTTTTTGTCCAAAACAGGGATATTCAGTTTAAAATCATATAAAACAGAGAAATGAAGCAAATCTGAGACCTTATAGAAGTTGAAACCAGAGAAAAGTTGGCAATGTATTTGATAAATGATTAATTGATTATCAAAGTGGGTGTTTTTCTGTCTCATCATATCAGTATTATTGCTTGTTGAATTATTTTTTGTACTCACTCCTTTACTTTGTTTTTATTTCATAAAGCAAACACTAATAGAGACATGATTTGTAAATATGTAAAATGTAAAACAATTTGAAGGTGTGAGTCGTTCCTCATCTTCTGATCTACAGCGTCTACATCTTTAATACAGTATAGAGATAAAGATGTGCACATCCTGCTTTGGGCTCCTCAGTTCCAATGAAAGGAAATCTTAAAGTTACCACAAACAATGATAGTTCTGACGATGATGTTCTTCCGACTTTTGTGTTTGTTCCTTTCCTGTTTCAACATAGCAACACCTCCGTGCACAAAGCAGCTCATAAACAAATGGTTTTCCCAGTTTGATGTGGAAGAACTTCAGAGCCCCGACCTCATACCCCCATCCAACACCACCGAGCCAGACCTGATCACCCCAACGTCAGTGTTGGACCTCTCGTGTGAGAAAATCCAAGCAGCCAGGTTCAAAAATCACACGTTCAACTATCACATACGAGTGTAATATTCATGTGTCCTCATACTTTTGGCCACATACAGCTCCTCGTCTAATATCCAGACACACGCACACAGTGTCCACAGAGATCTACACTGATGGAGAAACACTGGCTGACTACTGAAAATGTTACCTAAAGCCATTTATCAATAACTAATAATCGAGGGGAGAGAATGAACAAAAAAAAACTGCTTTATAAGATTCTCAATTTGAGAGAGTCTGAAAACCACAATAATCCATCCAAATATCAACTAGGTTGTCATCTGCTCATCTGCTTTTGTTGTATAAGGTGATCATAACAGAACACACACACACAGACACACACACACACACACACACACACACAGAGTGATAGTTTTTTGGCCACAGTGATCAAGAGAGTCAGTCACAAGTGCATCATCCATGCCGAAACTGAAAACCAATCTGAAGTCGACGAGAGTTGGAGAGAAGACTTTGACCGCGGCGGCTCATCCAAAGGTCACGCAGAGAGAGAGACGACTGAATTTATTACAACACGACGTGTCCGTGAAATGAAATCATCCTAATTCTGCAGGACTTTTCCAGCGTCAGAGCATAATCCAATACTAGAGAAGGGAGGGGGGAAAAAGAAAAGAAAAGCAGCATTATTACATTTTTCCAGACTCTCGCTGCTCTAAACTTCTACCCCACTGTGTCTTATGATTTGGGAACAAAACTCGGACCCCAGTTATTAGAATCAGAAAGGATTAAGACCTGAAACACCAGGACCAGAGAGGATCCACGTCCCAACACAACCCTGAGATATTATTCATTGTCCCTTTCCACGTTCGTCTGCTTGACTTGCTGTTTAGTTGCCATGGCAGCACATTGTGCCGAGAAAAGTTTAAAAAACAACTCTACAGGACTATGAGTGTAATTGGGAGTTTGCATGTGTGTGTGTGTGTGTGTGTGAGTGTGTGCGTGCTCTGGATTGGCAGAGCGCTGGGAGTTTTCCCCCCTTTTACCGGTAACAGGAGCTCCTTGATGCCAGCTAGCTCGACATTTTCCAGCCCTGCTCTCCGGCGGTGCCAAGCCCCTAATGCAGTTCTGCACAAGGGGGAACGTCTGATTGTGTTTATTGTGCTGCCACGGTCCACGGTAGACATGGTGGTTAAAAATTATAATTTGTAAACCTAATTAAAGCGTCAAGGGACCAACTAAAAATATCCCCAGGAGCTAATTAAAATCATGGACAGAAAAAAACAGGAGAACTAATGCACCAAACACACTGTAGAGAAACCAGATCACACCACCGCAGAGGATGGATGCAGCAGCACGGTTTATTACATGCGTCAATCTGCAGTCGGTCATATTTATTTATACTATAATGCATGAAAAGACTAGTTCAACATTTTGGGAAATTGGCTAATTTGCTTTTTTTTTAAACACAAGACGATGGAAATCAATGCCCATGTCATGTCTGTGTGTTCAGTAAAGAGCTTGAATCAGGCGGTTAGCCTAGCTTAACATAAAGACTGGAAGCTAGCTTGGTCCTGTCCAACAATACACCTGCTAACACTCACTGATGAACACACTGGGCCTCATGCAAGAACCAATCATATGAACAGATTTGTTCTTAAGTAGCATATAAGAAAGATTTAAAAACATTTGTGGCATTCATCAATTTTCTCGTACCTCGAGGTACCAAGAATCATAATGTCTTAAAGGACGAGTTCACAGTTTTTCAAGTGTTTGTTTTTCTTGCTGTAATCATTCCTCCTGTTCATACTGACCATTAGAAGATCCCTTCATAATGCACTTAAAATGGAAGTGATGGGGGGACAAAATCCTCCACAGTCCTCCTAAAACTGTATTTAAAAGTTTATCTGAAGCTAATATGAAGCTTCAGCCATCCAAATGATGCTAAAAAGACTGTAAATGTGTCAGATATCCACTTGATATGACTAACTCAGACTGCTGAAGCCTCATATAAGCTTCACATCTACTTTTAAATGACTGTGTGGACACACTGTGGATTTTGGCCTCCATCACTTACGTTGAAAGCACATTTGAAGGATCTTTTAATATCCAGTATGAACAGGAGGAATGATTACAGCGAGGAAAACCTCTTTCACTGTTACTATGGACACCTGACTGCTGTTTTAAGACACACTTGGAAAAATTGTGAAACTATCCTTTAAGACTTTCATCAGACTCTGATACCAACAAGAGTTTCTCAATCCAAGACTTTATGGTGTACAAGAACTTTGCTGGAATTTTTACATTTTGCCCAAATTTCTGAAAGCGGCTTACAACTTGAGCAACGTTTTACTGGAAAGGTCGACGTTGAGACAGATATATGGGCAGATACTTTGACGTCAGGGTGGAGAGTTAAGAGAAAATGACATTTGAGTGAGTACATCATTAATAAAACTGCAAACACGACATGGCACAGACCAGTTATATTTAATACAATGAGATGGAGTGTGATGATTTGAAAGCGTATTAATCACTCAGACAGCGTTGGCTACTGCAGACTTCAGAGATCGCACTGCTGTTATTAGCGAGACTGGGAGCCACATTAAATCTGACCACACACACACTGAATCCAAGTAATTGAGGTTCACTGCAAATGTTCATCATAAAATTACACTCAATGCAAAAGTCCCTGCAATATATTACGCTACACTTTGCCCCTTAAAATAGATTAACAAGGGAGACAAGGCCACGTGCTACTGTTCTCACACTGTTAACAAAAACTGAAGCTAAATACATCAAGAAACTTTTAACAAGCGTGTAAAAATAACCCAGTTTATTGTTTCTGAGATGGAACTATATTTATTTCCATTTCATTTTCCAGTGAATAGTCATTTCTCCTCTCACCACAAGGCTCATAATGATGAACAAACCAGTGGGCTGAAGCTCAGAGAGAAGAAAAAAACACACACACACAGCTCTACGTTTGAGATTTATTCATCAGGAAAATAATCAAGCATAAAATTTACAACCCTGCTGAGGGCGGAGAGGGCTCGCAGTGATGTCATGATCTGTCAGAAGAGGAACCGACTGCACAGAACGTCAAATAAACTTCATGTCGAAGCACAAAATAAAATAATTGTAATGCAGAATATAAGAGAACTAAGAGTTTAATTCTTTTTACTGGTATCTGTTACATCATAAAATCCAATTATATACTTTGTTATGTGGTGCTCTATAAATAAAGATTGTAATTATTATTATATGCTGCAACAAGGGACTTTAAATTGATTTTTAGATACATTTTCCAAAGACGAAAAAACTGCATTAATGTAATAGTCCAGTAAAATGTTTATAATGTCAAATATTCTCTTCCTATATGCTTGAAATGTGGCTCTTAAAAGTTTGCAGTTGGGTCTTTCACAAGCAAATATGGCAAACAAAAATATTCAGCTGTTTAAAACTCACTCATGACCAATTTAATTAAGTCTAGTTGCAGACGACAAACCGCTGACTGAGCTAACACTAAATGAAAGTGGTGTTTTTTTATCCATATGGTGAAAATATGAGTGTTTGGACGAAACTGTACTGCTGAAATTCATTGTAACTGTTGTGAGCTGCTTTTTCTAAAAGGCTAATACTCATATTAATGTCAATACTTTAAGTGTAAAATATTTACAAGCCAATATTTTTTCAAAAAAGTGTGACCAGAATATATAGTGAGCAGTTAAAGACCTTTTCAGAGCTCTCTGGTGGACAAACTGTGTGATATAATGACCTCAAACATATCTTTGGCATCAATCTAATATTTCCTCTGAACAGGTATCGATTGGCCTCTAATACAAACTGTCAGAACTTTATTTTGGTGCAAAAATCCTGTATATTCAATATCAGCATAAAAGGAGTTCTGCAGCTTTGCCCACAATGGTCTAATACAAGCAGAGAGATTCAAATGAAAGCTACCTGTAGTATAAATTATATATATTATCTTGATTTAATCATCGATAAAATCCTATCAAAACTATAGAAACTTCATTGAAAAGTCATATCTGTAGATCAGATTCTCTCAGTCTACTGTCAGCCTCATGATCTAAACACTGTTAATCTGATTTAGTCAAGAAACAGTTAAAGCAGCATCAACAACGTGCCAGTTGTTTCTCACAGGATGCTCAGTTTATTCAAACCAGAGATAATGAGCACAGTGTTTATCAGTCTACAGGGAACTAAATTAACTTTATGAAAGTAATCTATCAATAGCAGAGAGATCTGTCTATGTCACAGACAGAAGACATAAAAGGGGGTGGAGGATAACCAAATGTAGGCTTCATCTCCTCTCACTTTCCTCCTCTCGTTTGGGTTTCGATCAAATCACTCCCAGATGTGGTGGCAGCAGCTGTATGTGAGTGAAGGATGGTGCGGTGCGATGGAGGTGGCAGCGGAGGGTCGGTTGGTAGCCGAAGCTCGATGCCAGCCTGCGTTCTCTGGGATGGAATGACACAGATGGATGGATGGGTTCGGTATAGAGGCCGTTTTGATGGCTTCTCCAGCCCGTCTGGCAACTTCAATGCGGTGTGAAAAAAAAAAAAAAAAAGCCCAACAAAACAAACAAAAAACACCCGACCAACTGTGTGTGTGTGTGACGTTCTGGCTTCCAAACACCAACACTTCGACATGTTAAATTCAAATACATTTACGCACACCGATGCTTATTTTCCAATCCTCTAAGATGAGCTTGATGATGTCCAAAAAAAAAAAAAACGTACGGTAATGTGCAAAAAAGCAAGGATGAAACAAATATTTAGACGAGGTCAAGACGAGTACGTCGCATGCAGCCTGCGGCGGGCGGTTTCAGTGGGAAAGAGCGGGTCACACGGCTGCACACGCTGAATAAAAAACCTGGCTGGCCCTCGGTGTTTATCTGCAGCCATGTCTGCGTTTCCATGGCTATTTACTCAGAGCGCCATTGTTTTGCTTTAATGATGCCAAGAGAACAAGAGGCATGAAGCAAAACAGGATCTGAATCTCTTTAACAGCACACACACTGACTCCAGACGCTCAGATGCAGGCCTGAGCTGGAAGTGGATTATTCAGCTCTTCTCCAAGCGAGGGCCCGAGAAAACTCCACTTTATAAGACAGGATCAAAAGCACTGTTCATTTATTTGAAACCAGAGCCTGCCGGCAAATCATCTCAGCTGACATGGAGTTCAGAATGAAATCACATTAAAGGCTGTTTGGGAGGAAGCAGCGGACATAAATAACAAGTAAACCCCCTTTTTTTTTTTTGAACTCTATTAAGCTCTGCAGCAGAAATCACACACAAGGTTTCAGGATACATGTTAGTGCATTTGGCTGTTTTAAACCCGGCCAGCCAGTGTTTTCATTTTGTTGCTAAGTGACCAGAAGAAATGAGAACATTTTTAGCTTTGAATCTAAATTTTTCACCCTTGCGGCGCGCAAGTACTTAACCTTCTGTTTTTAATACTATCTGACTAATTACTCGAGGTGGAATTCATGAATCACTTCGCTGATTTGAATCGTTTCATACAGTTCGGGTTCAGGATTTGTGGTCTCATCCATTATTCACAGATCTTGGATTCTTCTTCTTATGACTTAAATCGGCATGAAACTCCTGGTAAAATCATCAATCCAAAAGATGAACAACTGTGTTAGAAAATATCTGGTTCTTTGATAAAAAACAACTTTGTGAGAGAAGTTAACTCCCAAGGTGCATTTGAAGACGAAACATCCAATCACAGAGCTTAAAACGCTGTCACATGTGCCTCTAACGGCAGGTGTAAAGATAAAGATCAAACCTGCAGTGAGGAACTTTTGCCCCCCCGCTCCCCCCGTTTCTGTGGGGAATGAAGCGACGTGATTGGGGCGACAGTCACAAACCAATCATCGCTGGTTGACGTAAACGCATCACTACCAGAGCGGGAAAGTCACCACAGACACCAGATTTTAAATCTCTGGTAAACTGCGACACACAGAGATGTTTACCTGGCGATGAAAGGCTTAATCTGCATCGTGTGAACTCGTTTGGCAGATGTTGCAGCGTAAATCAGTTCACTTTTCATTTCTGGGTCACTTATTCAGCAACTACGGTGCAACATCAGTGTTTTGAAGTCCTTACTGCTCTGATTGGCTTCTTCTGCATACTGACGACAGCTAAAGCTCATGGGTACTGTAGTGTTTAGAGCCGTCTGCAAAAATGACAGACACACCACGATAATTTAAACTGGTGTTTATGACATAAACCTGTTCTGAGCTTCTATGTTCAGAAATATTGAGCATATTGTTTAAAGGAAAGTTTGAAATGGGGAAAACAGACACAGCAGTTCCTCACATTTGCATCTCTATTCATAGCACTCTGATGATCTGGTTACTTCAGAAGTAATTTCAGTGTGTTGCTGGTTCAAACTTTTATATTTAGTTCAGTATAAAACTCTTGAACTAAACATCTCTGTCAATTAAAAGCACATTTTTCATTAATCAAACTCAACCGTCATTTTATTTTCAATTCATTTCTCATTGTTTCTGTTTGACATCATTTCAATTGACACGAAAAGCTGCTACTGTAGGAGCAATAACTACAATCTAGGAAATATGACAATTAAAGGGTCGACTTACAACAAACCTGCACAGCTGCGTCCGTCCGTCCGTCCGTGCTCGTGGCCATTTTTGTGGCTATTTTTCTGTTACTGATTTTCTAGCTGATAATCCGAATGATTGATTTTGCTCTTGTGTTCGGGGGAATCGGGGGAAACGACTGCCAATGACAGCTGACACAAGACCTCTTTGAATCACTAAAAAAAAAATCTGAGATGTGGACAGTGATTTAGAGGTCTGGAACTACAGGCTACATTTTTAAAGAACCTGTCAGTGTTATCACAATTCAATAAGCTGGCAGCAGCAGACTGAGGTTAAAGGAGCAGGTTTGTGACCGGGAGGTTGCAAGAAAAGTACATTTTCTTTATTGAATAAAAGTATGAAACAAATTAAATTGAATGTTTATTGAATAAAAGTACAAAAACAATTAGATTAGGCAAAATCTGATCAGAGAAACATAACAGATAATCTAAACAAGCAGTCGGTGCAAATAATCGATGTCACGGACACAATTCAGCTGCTCGCTTCTAAGGAAGTGAGAGGCAAGCGAGGGGAATTTCAACCCCCAGCTGTCTCTGACATTAAAATGCATCAAGCATCATAGAAAAATTGAGCAATAAATAATGACAAAGTCTTGGCTTCATGTGGCTCTGCAGTGGAAACCTCAGTTTTCTATTCTTGAACAAACATTCGCAGGCTAAACGGTTACAGCTACCAAAGTGTGCACAGTTAGTCTATTTCAGTGAAACCACAATTGATGTCATGTATTTTGTAGACAGCAGGGAGTCATAAATACAGTACTGTATCTGATGCAGGGCAGACTGGGTCATTTATCCCCTGCTGCCTGACTGAAAGGTCTTCTGGGACTAATCAGGATGCGGACCCATCGCTACAAAGACTTTAATATCACGACGTGCACCTACAGTACAGTAGACACACAAAGGCCGCCGCCGCCGCCGCTCCCTGCCAGGTGGAACGCAAGCTGTCCCCGACCGAACTATTTTACTGGACAGGTGATTTTAAAAGGCTGGATCGAGATCAGATGTTCCAGCAATACATCCCCCTTCCTGACCCGAGCTGTCTGAGATACCTGACCCCCGGAAGTGAGCGCAGGGCCGTGACGGATGGCCTGCAGCCCGGAGCTCGGGTTGATGATGCAGCGTGATACTCCCAAAGAGAGAGAGAGGAAGGAGAGAGGGGAGCCGGGGCCTGGACTCGGGCAGCACCTGGGGCTGAAACACAGCTGCTGCTGCTGCAGCTGATGATGATGATGATGGTTGTGAGTCTGACCGGCCTGCCAAAGACGAAACCTTGTCAACTCAACACTGACAAGTCAGTGGAACTAATGTGTAAATGTCCAAGTTTATAGAATGAAGGGATTTCTGGCGTTTATATGTATATATGCATATGTGTTTGAATCAGTTGGGTTTTCTTGCACATTTCTTTCCTCTTGTACAAACGCTGACATCTCACCCCTGCATGTATATCTGAGTTTTAATTATGTTTTGGCAGGATGAAGGCGAGAGGCAGAAAAAATCTGAAATCTGAGCCAACAAAACAGCTTTTTCTGGATGCAGATCTGACACCCAACACTCTCTTTTTCTCTTTACAGCACTCGCTCCATCTCTCCTCCATCCCTCCATCCTTTCATTCAGAGGTGTGAGTGCTGTGAGTCAGCCAGACAGGAAATTACCTCATCCAGGGACTGAGGGGAGGGGGGGTGGGGGGGTGGGGTGGGGTGGGGGGGTCGACACAAAGATAAAAGCAGAGTGTGCTCAGGAGGAGGAGGAGGAGGAGGAGGAGGAAGAGGGGGCAGGAGGGTAAAACTAAAGCTGGGATCAACAGGAGGAGGAGGGGTGCTCTCCAGCTGGGGTGTGCAAATGTGCTAAAAAAGATCAACTAACCAATAAGTTGCACAACGAGAGCAATTTTTTGATAATCAATTAGTTGTTTAAGCTATTAATTAAACAAAAATACCAAATATTCTCTGGTTCATGCATCATTTTTGTCAATAAAATGTCAGAAAAAGCTCACGGTGATGTCTGATCAATCCAAAGATATTCAGTTAATTATCATATACGACACATAAAAGCTTCAAAATCATCACATTTGAGAAGCTGCGACCAGCAAATGTTCAGCATGTTTGTTTAAAATATTACTAAAGAGATGATTTGATTATTAAACATTTACTCATCGATTTGTTCAACGTTTTGGCCAGAAAACTGGATGTTTGTCGTAGTTTTCATATTGCAGCATTTGCATCTTTGATCCAAAACGGCAGCACAACAGTAAACGCCCACACACACATACACACACACACACACACACACACACACATACACACACACACACACACACACACACACACACACACATCACAGCTCACATTTGTCACCCACAGACAACCTATGAAAGGCGACAGTCTCTCTCTCCGGTTCGGTTCTCTACCTCCGAGCGGCCCTTCCGACTCAGACAGACAGAAATCTATAATCCTGTTTTATGATCCTTTTTTCTCGGGAGCCGATTCAACGTTTACGCCTTATTTCCACTGAACAAGTGAAGCCGTGACACCCATCGAGCTAAAAGGTCAACATTTCAGGACCTTAACAGCCATAAACTTTTTTTTTTTTTTTTTGGTATTTCTTGTTTAAAAGATGTCTAGATGAAGATGAAAGGAGGAGACCAAGCGGAAAATACTAAATGTGGAATCAGGGTTAGTATTAGCATTATTAGCTTTAAAATCTATTTATACTTAATCGCTGTGACTTCTAAATATATTTTTCCCTTATTGACTACATATGTATGATAATGCAGTTATCATACGTTGTTTTATGTTATTTTTGGTTTAAACTCAATAAAATTTACTGTAAAGAAAGAAGAAACCTACTGAATTATTCCTATATATTGCATATTATTTGCAGCATTAACTGTCATTTAAGGAAACGAGGAAGAAACTTGCATGAAGCGTGAAAGGTTACGTTCACAATTTTTCCAAGTCTGTCTTAAAACAACAGTCAGGTGCCCGACATTAACAGCCAGTATGAACAGGAGGAATAATTACAGAGAGGAAAACCTCTTTCACTGTTCATTTGGGCTCCTGACTGTTGTTTTAAGAACAGAACTTGACATTTTTATACTGTTATGATGTCAAAGTGCTAAAAACCTGAGGAGAACGTATGTAGAACGTATGCTGCTGCCTGCGAGTTTGTGGCTGTCCTTTCTGTAGCCTTTGTTGCTAAGGCTGTTCCATGTGTTGTTCATGTTGTCTACTCATATTGTCTATTCACAGGAGTTTGAACTGTAAATCATGCAAAGATATTCCAGTAGAGCCCCAGAATATAAATATAGAGCTGGAAATGTGCACTTTAACTTCTTGTAAAAAAAATAAAATATATATATATATTAACTTTGTACTTTCAGTGGGACGTCGGGACTTTTTTTTGAACATACAATAAAGTCAGAGATTCTTTTGGAGTTAGCATTTACTGGCTGTTAGTGGCAGAGACACCTCTGCTCTGCCTTCAGCTTTCAGCCCTGGTGTTTGGCGGCTTGACAGCGACGGATTTTTTGTTCGACAGAGCTGGCAGAAAAGTTGCGTCCACAATATCAAACATCTTTCAAGCTCTGCATGTGTTTGCTGACTGTTGGCCCTCGGACTGGAAAGACTTGATTTCTGTAAGATCAGACAGGAAACCATCCTGCTAAGCTAATCTTCCACAAACCTCCTCTCGCTCGGCGGCAGTGCCAGAGCTAATCAGTAGACACACACACACACACACACACACACTCGGTGCTGAGCACAAGCAGAAACATAAGATTGTCTACGACGCACCCGTAAAAGCTGAAAACAACGATTATGACAATTCATTCGTCTTCAGATCAACACGTACGCCGGACCCGACGAGAGTCAATCTGCTACATCTAAACACACGAGTCATCGTTACCAAAACCCGTCTCCTCCTGAGCAGAAACTAATACCTGTTCCCAAGCCGCCGCTCCGTACACATGCAGGCAACATGGGCAAGGCCAAGCAAATACTTTCCATCAGTTTGTGTAAGCAATGATAAACACGTTACATCTAATCATAAAAGCATGTATTTCATGTTACGGTCGGGGCAGAGCTTTTGCGGGCCAAAATGCCCGGTTTTCCCATGGTTGTATTTCAGAGAGAGAGTAGGTCTGTGTCTCATTTCTGTGTGTTTATGGCAGATCTAAATTATGGTATCAGGTTCGCCCCAAACTGAACCAACTGCCAACTGTCATGGCCGACCCTCCCATATAGGCCACTTTTGTCTCTGCTGGGAAGTAGTGTAACCCAATCTATCCTCGAATTTCTGGCTCTCCGCTTGGATTCATTTCTGCCATACGGGGAGAGAGAGAGAGAGAGCAGACAGATCTGAGAAAACAAACACAGACCTTCAGAACAAAGTTAGTGGTTCTTTCTTTCTTTTTTTTTTTTTTTTTAGTTTCTTCCCCAAATAGAAAGCAGAGGAAATGCTGCCGGCAGAGCCACGTTTTGTGAATGAAGCCCAGCTGACAAACAGAGAAGGACGTGGACTGTGAAGAGCTCAGAATGATGTGTTTGTGTGCAAACTGTAAATCCATATAAAGATAATCCACACACACCTCCTAGTGAAGATACATCTCTATATTCTTATCATCTATAATCAGTCATTTTTAATTTGCATTTGCAATACAAACTTTGTCCAACAGATGGTGACAGAAGAGAGTCAGGTGTCAAAGAGCTTTAAGGAGCTGCTCTCGGCATTTAGGTCAGGACACATGTAGGTGATTTTCACAGGGAAATTAAAATGATTCTAAAGGAAACTGTTATCCATCACCGCCCAAGTCTCTCTAACGTAAAGTATGCAGAACAAAGTATGGCAAGGTTGAAGACTACAGTATAAACACTGACGCTTGTGTTACATAAGCCTCTGTAAACACATGACATAATGAACTATGTGATCTAAAGAGAAAAAAAAAAGAGTGAAGGACATTAATTAAGGCAACGAATTTCAACAGTTTATGTGACAGGAAATTTTAATTTGGAGGGTTCAGACTGAGTCTGCGGACCACATGGCTGCACGCTATTCTGTTAAAATAGGAAAACTAGGACTAATGAAATACGACATTTGGAAAGATCAACAAAGATGCAAAATGATGTTTAATTACATTTATTATTTTTTTAACTTTCAGGTGACAGATTCTTCCCAAAGTTGGACATTTTGGAATAAAATGATGCAGAAAAAACAATTTGAAAACCTAGAAAACAACTACAGAAGAGTTTCAAACAGAGACAATTACCAACAGAGTCATTTTATTATTTAACCAGACATATTAGTTTCTTCAATTTGCCTTAATTCATCAGACGGTCTTTCAAGTGGCTGAGAATGTCAAGGCTAATAACTCTTCGACAAGTTTCTCTTCCCGGTTTAAATTTTCTCACTTATGAGAAGAATTTGTCACATCGTAAAAAAAAATAAAATCTGATCTACAGAAACTTTTTGTGAAGGGACCAAATTTTCTGTTTTGTAACTCAGGAAGTGTGACGCCGCCAGTTTACCCATAAATCTCCAGGGGGTTTTTTTTGTCTTTTGTCTTAAAGCTGAAACGATTACTGAGGCGTCAAATTAATCAGAAACGATTGTGATAATTGATTAACTGTCATTAAACAATTCAAATCTCGTGTTTCATTTTCTCAAATGTGAAGATTTACTGCTTTTCTCTGTTTTATATAATTACAAACTGAAACAACATTTTCACAGTTTTCTGGCATTTTATAGATTAAATCTTTAATTTAAAAAAAAGGCTAAATAAATTGCTAACAGCAATAATTATTAGCTGCAGCGCTACTTAGTTCATTGCAATGAATGTGAGCAGGTTTGCACAACTGTACAGTGTCATGGCTGCATTTTCTATCTTTACACATTCAGGGTCGTACTGGTGTTTGTGTTGCATTCAGGAGCAGTTAAAGAAAACACAAAACACACTTTCATTCCTATAAAACTACCCGTCTCAGTCTCGGTGCATCCGCAGCTGCAGTTTCAGTGTGAACGTTTTAGTCGGTGACGTTCTAGAAACATTTAAGATAACGATGAGATGATTCTTGAATATTTTATTTATTTTTTTGAGATTTGAGGCTTTCATCCAACAAAAGCTACACACACACACACACACAAACACACACACACACACACACACACAGCTCTATACAGAACAAGATGACTGTGTAGTGTACCGGACAGTGTGACCAGTGAACGTCCACATGGCTGAGCATCGACTGTGCAGATGTGTACGTGATTGTACACATGCGCTGTACAGACTGTGTGTGTGCATGTGTGTCCAGTTGTACACATGTATGCATTGTTGTGTGTTTGTGTGTGTGTGTGTGTGTTTGTGTGCCCTCCTTTTTTGTCGTCTGTGGATGGAAATCAAAGGGACAGCGAGTGGGAGCCCGAGGGCCCCGCTGCACTGAACCATCAGCTGGCAGGATGAGAAGCGACTGTATAATGAGACAAAGAGGCAGGCGGAGGGGGGGGGGGGGGGGTAGAGGAAAGGGGTTGACAGAGGATGAATGATGTGAGGGAGAGCTGAGGAAGAAGAGGACGGAGAGAGATGTGGATAAGAAACGGTGAAGGAATGAATCAGGGCAGAGCTCATGTCAACCTCGTTTCAGAACGCGAGCCAATTAAATCTGCTCTGCTGCGTCAGTGTTTGCTGGTTTGGTCTCCCATCATTTAAAGTAATTATAATTGATATTTTTATATTATTAATGTCTGAGCTGTCAGTGTGCAACGTGTTGGTCGTGGCTCATAATGATGAACCTACAGAGACTCTGCAGCTCCCCTCGGCTTTACGGAGCATTATAACGATTTTTCAGCTCGTTGTTTATCTGTCCAGCTGCAACTTTACTGTTTTGGTTCACTCTCAGTGTCCCATAGCATCATTTTGGGTTTGCAGCAGGCAGCTGTTTTCAGAGAAAAAGCTGTAAAAAAAAAAAGCCACTGTCCACTACCTGCTCAGCACCAAACAGACACAGTTAGCTGTAGACTAGCTGGTGAACATAGTGGAGCATTTAGCAGCTAAAGAGCCAGATATTTCCCTCAGGAGTTGGTAGAGAGTTAAAAACAGAGCTAAAAGAGAGTCTAAATGAATGATAATGTTGCTCCATAACTGCTGGATGTGGAAATAAGCAACTGTTTGCTAACTGATACGTCTGATGATACGTCTGATGATACGTCAGTGTTGTTTCCGCTAAAAGGAAGCGGACAAAAATTCAGTTATTTTAAAAGTCCTGAAAAGTTAGCAGCTTGCTTTTGCAGAGGAAAACAGCTGGATTTATAACAGCAAACAAAACAAAACTTTTTAGTGGAGTATTTCATTACCTATAAGGTTTCAGATGTCTGGATGTAAACATACCAAATGTGTGGATGTTGTTTGTTGGAATCTACAATTTAATGCTGCATTGGTTAATTTTTTGGCTCCTTGGAGGAAGCAAAACAGACACTGTTCAACACATATTATTATAACTTTTATTGCTGCAGGTTGTCATGGCTAACGTGTTAGAACCAAGCGGCAACCTCCGGGTTTTAGCTCCGGTTTGGTCTCCACCGACTCCTTAGAAAAATACCTGCTTCTTTAGCTGCTAAACGCTTCACTTTCTCCACCAGCTCGTCTCTAACTTTGCCTGCCTGCTGTTTGCTGCTGGGCAGGTAGTGTACAGTGGGGTTTTTATCAGAAAACAGCTGCTGCTGCTTCTGGAAACACTGACACTGATCCAGACAATAAATGTGCTGTAAAACCAAAACTAGAAGCTAAAATCTTGGAAGAGCTGCAGCGACATTTTTCACATTTACACACATCAATATGATCCAATGTCAATATAAAAACAAATACTAATTAGTGCAACTTTAATATTTCAAGAAATACAGTTTCAGTATTTTGTAACTTCTTCACTACAAACGAGACCTTCTGCGCCGCATCGCACATAATGATTTAATCTATTTTAATATATATATTAATCCAGCTTTAAAAACATTGGCAGTGAATGTTTTACACAGTTTTAACTATGAACATGTGATTCGTGTAAGAAAACAGCTGAATATAATTCGCATGAGATGAAGATACACATAGCACAAAAAAAAACCTAATTCATATCTCATAACACAATTATAAAATGCATCTGGTTTGTGCACTTATGTCACTGCTTTTATTTCCATTGTTACATAACCAACTACAGCTGAACATGACTGCGAGTATCCGTTAAGTGAAGCTGCTGCGTGTGTGTGTGTGTGTGTGTATGTGTCAGGCTGATATAGCGAGCACAGCGTCAGTCACTGTGAAATATATTCAAACATATAATTATTCTGAGCACAGAGGGGACTTCAGGACATCAGCTCAACACTCCGTGGCTTCGAATCGTGTGAGGACTTTAAATTATGTTCCAGATTTCAGGGTTCAGCAACGATTTGGATGGAATTTGCATCGAGGGACACATCTACTACTCGTCTCCAAGAACTCTTTTTTTTTCTACATATTTTGGACTGAGGTATAAATGAAATACATTATTACATTAACTGACAAATAAAATGTACTCCCCCCCCGCCCCCCCCCTTTTTTAACTCACTTCTTTTTGTTAAAAATGTTTCTGGAGTATTAAACGAGTATAAAACCACAAACATGGGAAAACATCGTGGCACTGCCAGGTGAATTATGCATTCCCCCAGCGCGCCTGGCTGCCTAGCCCGGCGCTGCGGCTGCACTTCATTAGCTATCTGCACTCTACCTTTCTCTGACAAATTCAATAAATGTTCATCTGGTTCCAATAAGGCCCCTCGTTAGCAGTAATTGGTCTGGTATTTACTAACAGCATTACTCAACACTGGCTTGCGCAGGCTGGGCCGCTCTGATCTGAGCCAGGCTACACTCAGCCTTCTGGGTTTGTTAGTTACCTGCCAATCCTCGGTGCCCTGCAGAAACCTGCTATCTCCAAAAGGTCAACTTTCCACAGTTTGAAAAACCCCCTGGAAGATTTTTCCCTTTTTCCTTCATGCTTTTTATTTCTTTCAGCGCAACAGGAGGACTCTTTTCAGTAGTTTCGCTCGGTCCCCGGGTCTCTGTCTTAGACTGCTTCATCTCTGTCTGATCCGTGTATTTGTTTCCTGCGCTGCTCAAATCCACATTTACTCCCTGCGTCTCCCAGAAATTAAGTTACTATATAAGTAATTTGCAACAGCAGTTCAGTTTTGTAGGAAACATATTGCCGACCAGATTACACTTTCAAATAACATAATGAAGAAATGTTGTCGAACATATGAGTAAAATGTTCACTGACAACATATTTCATCCGTACTTTTGTGCCAAACATTTCTGCTCTCTCGCAGTTCAATATCCGCTCGTTGTGACTTTAATGTTATGAAGCAGTTTTATGGTCGTGTGTAGACACTAGCAGCATTTGGTTGAGGTTAGAAGAAGGATGATGGTCTTGGTTTAATACAGAAAAAAAAGAGAGACACAACGTGTTTATTAACATTTAACCAAAACCACCAACTTTCTCTAACTTTAACCAAAGTGCTTTTGTTGTCGGGGCATAAATACAGACTCAGAATCAGGATGCAGGGATGACTTGAGAACCAAGAAATTACTGTAGAAACAGAATAATCTACATTAATTAGGTCTAAATGAGCAACATAAATCCTAAAGTGGAAGTTTCACCCTGTTGCATGTTGCTCAACCGTGTTTTTTGGGGTTGGAAGTTTCGGTGAATACAAATAAAAAAAGCCTCCGGTGACATTTAGATCAATCGATTGGGAGCATTATTGTTTCCCAGTAAGTTACAGCAACACAGTAGACTGGTGGATCGGATGAAAGCTGTTGGCATGACATAAACCATTTTCTCCCAAAATCACCCGACTACTGCCTCGTATAAATGTGCACAAACTTTTACACACTGTACCTGCAGCTGCTGTTACCTTACTGAACCATCACCCCAAAAACCACTGCTGCACCCATCAAATATTTACATTTAATGTAATGTTGCAGCCATAAAAAAATCTATATTGGTTTTGTCTATTTAACTCAGAGTAGACTTGATATAGTTTTCATGAAGTATTGGGAAAAAGAAGTTAAAGGGGATGTTTGGTGTTTCAGAGGTTAATATATGTATATGTGTGGGGCAGGGATACAAGGTTTTTGCAGGACGCTGTAGTGCAGCGTCACCCAGCAGGGTGTGTGTAGAGCAGCTCGGCTTTTACTGAAGAGTTTTGATGGTTGAATTCTAATGTTTCAATGGCGAGAGAAAATATTTTCACAGGGCGGAGGAGAGTAGTCAGGCCAGAGCTGTTAAAGAGCCGCAGAACAAACTCCTGATATGTTTCAAGACAGGAATTACTGCCGTTTCACAGACTCACGGGAGATTCCACTAAGAAGAGGTGAAAATAAAAACTGAATCTGAATAGTTTAACTGCTTTACTTTGACTGAAAACATCATTATGTTTAATCGGAATGAGTTAGAGAAAAGAAAAAACAGGGTCAACAAAGTCATATATGAACCCTGCAGAAGACGTCGGCCATCTTTGCTGCAGACACTGCAAGACTGTGATCGGTTTTTATTTATCATAACTTCAGATTGTGGAAGGAAACATTATTATATATTTTACTTATTGTGAACAAATCCCATAAACACACCCAAACCAGTAATCTGTTATTATTCCTACTAAGGAACTTAAAAACAAGCTCACAAATACTACTAGTACTCATAAATATAGTTTCAATGTCTTAAAATGCTGAGTCATTTCCTAGAACAGCTGCTTATTATCAAAATAAACAGGAAGAAATAAGTGTACTTGTTGGGGGACTATTTTCAGGGGCGGATGGATCCATATTTGGTGCTCTAGTGAGTATTTCTGGCAGCAGGATGATGTGTGTGTGTGGATTGAGTCAAAATAAACTACAGCGGGGCGCCGCGGCGACCTGCCTGTTAAACCACATAAACGCAACGTCCACGGCCGAGGGACCCTTCTTGTTGGCGTGTCGTAGCTACTCCTCCGTCTCCTCTGTGTTTCCTGTTTCTCTCTACTGACCTGAATAAAGGCAAAAAGCCCGAAAAAGTCCAGTGTGTGTGTTCATGGTGATGAAGGAAGATGTCACCCAGTGCAACAATGCAGCTCAATCATGTGTTTTTAATCGCTCTACGTCACAGAGGAATAACTTTGCATAACACACACAATACTTGTTAGTAGATCAATTCATTGTTGTGTTATCCTTTAAGCAACGACGGCTTGAGTCAGGTTGGACGGGGGGAAAAAACGGAGGCCGTTTGAAATCTAATCAGGCTTGAAAATATGTTGAAGGGCTCAGCAGAACGGATCATGTAAGAAAAGAAGTTGCTGAGTAGCGGCTGAACTCATAAAACACTATTGAGGATGTCAGTGATAGACAATATGAGAACAAATGGAAGAGCGTTAAGGAGAAACAGAGGCAGACAGACAGAGGAGTAAGAGACCCAAAGAGACAAGAAGGAAGATCTCGAATAGAAAAGCGAGTGGCTGATGAAAATCAGGAGTTTCTCTCGCTGCTCCTGGTCTTCCTTTTCCTCTCCTCTGCTAGCAATTATTCCATTTAAAGGCTCCCTCAATCACAGATAAGTCAGAGGGTTTTTTTTTTTTTTTACCAAAAAGCACCTGTCCCCAAAGCACAGCAGAAAAACTCTCAATTTCAACACCCCATTCTAATGCGCTGATTCCAGGAACCCTACATTGGAAATAAATGATGACACATGGGTGTGCATAAGCCCGTTCCAAGTTTGGATTTTTTTTTTTTTTTCAAACATAAATTTTTCCTCCCCTTTTCTCTGGCAAGTGGGTGAGTTTTCTCTGGTATGTGAGGAGGGGAACGGAGGGGAGGGGAGGAAAAAAAAAAGAGGGTTGTCTGTTCAGAGGTCTGCTCTGCACATGTCGCTCTTTCACAACCTTTTATAAGACATCCCGGCAAAGAAAAGAAAAGATTTAAAGGAGGGAAAAGAAGAAGAAGAAGAAGAAGAAGAAGAAGAAGAAGGGGGGAAAAAAGAGAATCTGCAGGATGTATCTGTGAGAGAAAAAGAGAAAGAAGGGTGGAGAGAGTGGATGAGGAGATGGCTTTGATTACACACAGATCTGGCCATTACCAGCCCGCAGAGAGACTCTATAAAACAATAACAAATGGAGACCATCAGTCAGTCCATCAGTAATAAGCTACAACAACCAGCCGGCTGATGGGAAACACACCTACCAACAGTCAAAGGAGAAAAAGATACAAAAGGAACCTTGTAAAAATCTATATTCAATTTCCTTTCCTAATGAATAGGTGTTTTTGATAGAAAAGTGTCACATTTGCCAGCTCTTCAGCAGTTAGGAGAGACTAAACGACTCAAAGCTTTCCAGGCCGGCACAAGTGGTGCATAAACATTTGATTTTTATATCCTTTTGTGTATCTTGGCCGTTGAAACATCTTGTACTTTGAGTGTTTGTCCAAAGCTCTCGGAGTTAAAAGCCTGGCCTGATTAGTGTAACATTTACTGTAGGCCTACAAATTTGATTCTGATTAGATGGAGAAAAACAGGAACAGGCCGCCGCTTTTTTTTTTTTAACAGCCAAATCTGAGGCTGCGATACAGTGAAGTCTTCGATGAACGTCGTAGCGCTAATGGATCGTAGGACTGGGTTTCCAAACATCAATACTTTTTTTTGGTAGTGAGCAAAAAGTGTGCACCCGAAGCCTTGGTGTATCAAAAAACTGTAAAATGCTGAAAGCTGGCATTGAATTCTGCTTTTCTGGGGTTTTTTTGCTGTTAAAACTCAATACTTCCTCCTTCTTGTTAAAATTCCACAGCACTAATTCCATCAAAAACAACAAAACTTTTCAAACTTTTGCTGCTTTTTTCTTTTTAAACAAAAACAGATTTTTATTCACTATTATTTCCAATCACTTCACCTTTGCTGTTGCTTTTTAAAAAAAAAGAAAAAAAAAATCCTGTTAATCTGCCGTCAATGAAACTCAACACTTCCTGCAGAGATGTCAAATTACTATAAAAACCTTCCAGTGGCTCAGAAGGTATAATCCCTCCTTTACCATGTGAGCATTTATACCTTACAGGATACAGCTGCTGATTCTCCATATTTTTCTCATTGTCAACAAATATAATGTATATATATATATATTATATATATCTTATTCCTCTGTGCAGTAGACCTCCGTTATTGTCCAAAAACTATTAAAAACGTGTCAGGGAGTTGCGCTGGGTGACTTATTTTAATGCAACTACTTACAATGTAATGGATGACCACAAGAAGCATTTTACATCCACTGAAAATTGTTGCAAACCTTTGTGTGTCTGACCACTTGAGTTAATGTGTCATTATAAAAAATATAATATGACATCCTGAGAAACAGAAAGCCTGCCTACAGTTCTGTATGTTGACAGAAAAGTGTAGTGGCCCCCTAGTTTGTGGCTCAGGACTCATGTCACAACAACCTCAAACATTTAATAATTATGTTTTTATCTCATATTCTCTGACATTTTTTGTCGTCTTTTCTTTAACAAGCCGTCATGAATCGTGTTTTCAGCAGAGGATGGATTTCTGGCACAACTTACTTCCAAGATGCATGAAGAAGGAAAAAGTGTTTGAAAGGTCAAAACTCCAGCAACACTTGTTGTGAAAAAAGAGCAACTTTATTGTTAGACATTCCTAAACTGGCAGAGAGGCAAGCGTTATCAGAGTTCAGAGCCTTTAGAGTAGGTTAAGACCTCTTCAATACGTGTCGCCACATAAATGTGATTCTCCTGCTTATGGACCTGATATGGTGTCAACGACGTCCATCACTGGGCCTCATACCATAGATTGTATATAAAGATGGACGTAGCGAGGTGTGACGTCACCGGTCGGTTTCACTGGAGCCGGTTTGAAGCCCACAGTTGCAGCTTGGAGCCAGAACTTCCCAGATAAGGAATGCAGGGTGTTGCCTTTCACACTTACGCTACCTCGCTGGGAACAATGAGCGCTTCACACTTGAGCTAACGTTAGCTACTTTAGCTTAATTGCGCTAACAGGGCAGGTATCAAGTAACATTAAACTTAGTGAAATATTGACACAATAGTCCAACTTAGTGTGAGTCCTGGAGCCAACTGTCAATCACAGCTGTCAATCAACACTCACACAGCAGACATCAAAGCTACTATAAGTCTTCCAATCTTATTAATGGAGCAATAATTTCCAAAATGACCACCAGCACATTTATTAGAGGGCCTGAATTTAAAGATTGAGACCAGAATGACTCATTGACTCAGTATTTTAGTATTTTATTTTTTTGAATGAGAGTCAGTTGGAGCATCAAACAACCCAGTGTGTGTATTTATAGGATTGATTTGGTATTATAATAAAGTTGTTCTTTGTACTACAAGTGTTTGACCTTTTTCACGAATCGTGGTTTCAGTCATGTGAACGTTACTTTAAAGTTAAACTGTATTTCCATTTACCCTCAGAAGGTGATTGGTCAGATTTGTGGAGGGTATACTGTGGTAGACTGTGGTTTCTCTTCCTCTCTGACCCCGGGAATAAAGGCTGCCTATACTGCCGGAGTAATTGCAGGATCCGGCCTGCCACTAAGTACAAGACTGATTCATAAAAAAAACAGTTTTCTGCTTCTTTTTGTTTGTAACTGTTTCCATATGATGTGTGGGCTCAGTGGAGGGATGAAGTTGGAATATAATACATAAATATCTTTCTGAACAACAGAGAAACACACACAATGGAGAGCTTTGGAACATGCTGTACATCATATAGAGAAAACATGCACACAAAGATATGTGCAAGTATCTCAAAATCAGACTTGAATCCTGCACGTTGTTCCTCGGTACTTTCGAGAAAACAAAATAAAATACAAACTTGTCAGGAATAAAACACAGATATACAGTCTGTCAGGCGTTTCCAGCCGTGTTACCGCCGTGAGTGTGTTGGGAGCAAATTACTGTACACTTTAACTGAACAATTATCATCCATGACTGACGCCGTGATCAAGTCAATATGTCTTCTCTGACCCGCTGGAGAGGAGCACGAATTTATTGCGCACGCCTGGGATCAATTAACAAAATCTAAGTTGGACTGCCAATGTAGCACTCAGGTAGCCTTTTTCTCAGTTTCTCTCCAGATGGTGGCACTAGTGCAGTACAGTGAAGCCTGTCTGCACTCTGCACCACTTACTCTCCCTGAACAAATCCTCTCTTGAGTCTACAGGATGCAACGAGGTGCTGAGGATGACATCTTCATGTTTTTCCAGTGTTGTAGACATAATTTCTCAGTGAGCGTAGGGATTAAAATGTTTAACTTGTGAGATGTTTTGTTGTATGGCTGGATTAACCTGTAAGGCCCCTACTGATCACCTCTCTGTCCTCCCTGTCGCCTCCTATTCCCATTAAATCCAGTCCTGCAGACTACACACTGCAGCCTCATAATAATAATAATAATATTAATAACTTGCAGCCCAAAGTGTTTTACAAAACCAGATCAAAAACAACAAGTTAAGCCAAAAACTAAAATGATTTTTTTTTAAAAAAATGGATAAAAAATGGATATAAACTACCTCCAAGCTCCATGTTTTCTTCCTGAATATGTTTGGTAATTTGATTAAACACAACTTTTTGTTTTTGGAATATGCACCATAAGGACCTGTCTTAGTTGATATTGTATATAAGTGGTGCAAACTCCATAACAAATGAGCAAATAATCAAATTAACTAAAAACAGTTGAGCCCCTGTGGGGTTTTTTTTGGGGGGGGGGCCTGCTGTGCTCGGTTGATAATCCGGCTTCGCTTGAGTGTTTATCAATTTGTTAAATCTTGTTGCTTTAGTCCAGTTGTCGCATTGTGAAGGAAACATGGAATATCTGCAGATTAGAGCTCATCAATCCTGATTGAATCAACTACTCCAAATATTTTGATACATCAGGATTATTATTAATGCTTTTCAGAAGGTTTTTACACATTGTTTGAAATACAGTAATAATTAAAAATGAAGATATGAGCTACAATGGTTAAATGTGCTCAGAAAACTGAACTATAATGAGGGAAAATAGTTGCTGCTGCTGCTGTGAAAACTTTGGATTTCAAATAAGTTGCAGGATTCTTTGCTTCTCTGTGAAGAAACCAAAGATCACTGTGAATATTTCCAGATATGCACCATTATCCAGAACATTTATCTGAACATGAAAACCTCTGAAAACCTTGAAAACATTTTCAAGGTTTTTGCAGACAAATATAAGCAACATCACAATAAAATAATCCAACTTTCAGCTTCATATCACATCATCAACATTCATCTCTCCAGGCTGAACGGCAGGTTATTGCTTGTTTCACCTTTTCAGTAATTGACAAAAATGTGCTCCGGTCATGTCATATATAACAAAAGGACACTGAGTTTGTAACTGTGTGTGTGTGTGTCTAACGCACATACCAAAGATTGTAGTGCAAATGTGGTGGAAAACAGCAATTTACATGCCCGTCCACCTCCTTGTTAAATCACAACAAGCTAACCATTGAGAAAATGTCTGTCTTTGTGTGTGTGTGTGTGTGTGTGCATGTGTGTGTGCATGTGTGTGTAGGACAGCTCATTTACGTTCGAGCAGATCTGCTGGTTGGCTGAAAGCTGAAAGCTGAGCTGCTGTGTATCGATCTGCAGTCTGTCTGAGTGCTGCTGCGGTGAAAGCTGACTCCTCCGCAGTCAGCACGTCCATTAACGCTCGTTAGCTCATCAGCCGGACACGCTGCAAAAAATTACACCATCACAAAACATCCAATTCCCGTTTATTTCATTAAAGAAGGAGATACGACGGTTTCATGTTGCTCAGGCGGTCACAAATCGATCCCTTCTCCTTCATGTGTCATGCAGAGAACAGTCTCACTGAACTTTGCAAAGAGAGATTTATTTGTCTTTATATAACTTTATTAAAAAACAAGTAGTGCAAAAGGAAGGGTTGCTGCTGGGAGGGCAGTGAGTGCAAAGACAAAGAATGAGCATAACAATAAAGTGTTTTGATTAAAACCATGTTTTTAACTAAGAAAAATAAGAAAACCAAAAAATGAATTAAAACTAGATATAAGAAATATCTAATTTATTGTTTTTCATTTAATAGCTAAAATAAAGAAACAAGACTACAGCAAAATCTGACTTGACTCCAGATTTTTTTGCAGTGTAGGTCAGTAAGGGCGCAGACAGACAAGCTGGCATCAATATCTATTCTTAGTGGGAGATATGAGAAAACCCGAGAGGAGGAAATTTGTATCATACTTCAATATCAATGCGGGTATGGATGGTGTTTCCTGAAATAAAGAGAACAGTCTAGAAATATTTGTTCTTACAAAGCTGCATAGCTTCTATTTCCTTTTTCTATTCTCCTTCTGAGATCTTAAGCTCCTTCCTTTGCTATAAAAGGTTATTCTTTACAAAGGAAAAATACCTCAGACTCTTCGAAGTAATTGCAGGTTTTCTTTCGCTCTCTTAACCTTTCAGTAAAAACACTGAGCCGAATGACGAACTCCTCTGACGGCTTCACAAACGGTTTTATCAACTGTAGCTTCAGATCGATCCGACGACGGTGCAGTCTATTCAACTTTTAAAAACATAATTAAATATTCTTTTCAAGGATATAACTTTTAAGTATAGCATACTACATGCAAAAGTCAGACATTGCAAACAGTTATTTTTATTATCAGGTTTATTGGGTGATTACTCTTGGCTACATCAATGCTGGTAACCAGAAGTTATGCAAATAAAGTCATTGAACTCTGATACAAACATCATTTATTTTTTGGAGGTTTTTTTTTCTTCCTTAGAATATTTATGGACACGTCTGAGTTTTACTGGGAGTTCTTTGTTTCCTTAAAAGAAGATTTATTCTGTTTTTTAAAGGCCTAAATGATGCCTTGTTAGATTCAATTGAAGCTAAACAACAAAGTAATCGTTGTTTTAACTTTTAAGCTTCTGTAGCGGAGCCCAGTCGTCTCAGAATATGGAAAGTAAACTCCAGGAAACACAGGAAACTCTGAATGTGAGATTGCATTGAGTTACAGACTCGCCCATCAGAGCGAGAGCTGTCTACTTTTCTCTCTAAATGCACTTTAATGCACTCTGCTGCTAACTGCTTGTTCTTATTTTGTTTGTTTTCTCTTGGGATTTATATGTTTTTTATCAATTTTTTAAAGGTAATTTTTAGATATGCATAATATCTTTATGCTTTATGTTGTTGTTGCACTGCAGTGGGATGGGAGGAACAGCATTTCTTTATTTGTGTGTATGCAAATACACAAGAAAATGACAATAAACTAAATCTTGACTCTATAATCTCTCTATAGCAACCACTTAGCAACCAACTAGCTACCACTTAACAACCTATTTGAACAATTCAGTAACCACCTTGTGAAGGACAAGCACTCCAACCGAAAGCTACAGCATCATGCTAACAAATGCTGCTAATGGCCCTTTAGCAGCTTGTTAGCAACTAACAAGCTAACGCATAAGAAACACTTGTAACAGCTTAGCAACTATTTAGCTTGCCAGACACCTAATAATAAATAACAATCTCCCAACAGCTAATGTTTATGCAACCACACACTCCTGCACAACAAGCACACATAAATGTCTTTTAAGGTCAATTTTTAAAGTAATTATTATTGACTAGTATGTTCACAAGCAATGTCTTTGTTAGTGAAAATCATTTTTAACATGCCACTACTGAATTTAGACATATTTCAGGTTGATTATGACATTACAACATTGTGCTGACTTGCCAGATGATCGTTCTAGTATTAACTAGAATCATCTGTAAGGTAGTTGGACATCTCTCTGTGTTGTTTTTGCCTTTTATCCAACGCTATTACTTCTGTGTTTTAACATGTTACCATACAAAGCTGGAGATACCATCTAATAAAGCAATGAATCAGAGCCAGCAGCTTGAGGGCTGACACACATATTTTTAACCTATGGTATTTTCAAATGCTACAACAAAAACTAGGAGAGCGCACAAAGGAGGAAGACAATAAAGGAGATAAAGCGAATTAAAAGAAACGTGCCGTTTTAATGACATGCTCACTTCAGCCCTGCTGTCAGCTGCGGGATCGGGTGTTCTTTCTGTGTTTTGGTCTCCATACAATACTGAATACAGTCCATTACTGCCACTCTGGTAATGGTAATCCAACTCTGACAGACCTTTCAAAGCATATGTGGCTTTTTAGAAGTGAACACTGAGACCGAGGGCAAAATAACAGATTAACAACCCTAATTTGTCCTGAGGTTTTAATGGCTAAAATTATACGCAATCCTCCCCCTTCTTCTATCAATCTAAGTGTCTCTGTGGTCGGTTTGAATTCACATTTATAGGCAGCCATGTGCTTTCAATTTCTCCTGTGGACTAATAAAGGCCATTTGAGAAAGGGGCATTTTGATTGGGTGATTTTTCTTTCTTTTCTCTTTTTAAAAACCTCAGGATTGCAGAGCGCGGATGTTTGACAGTTACAAACGCTGCTCTGGCAGGTTCATGTTTCTTCCAGCGAGCCGGCGGGAGGATTGATTCTTTAAACGGACGCAAATGTAGACAGAGGACAAACTGTACACACACACACACACACACACACACACACACACACACACATACTGAGCCATAACCTGGATTCAATAATACAGACTGCTCTATTAAGATGAGAGGACCAACATACACCACCACTGTCAGAAAAACTTAATGTAAAACTACAGTGGCAAAGAAAGGTCAACAAACTTTAATCTGCTCCATCAGAAAGTGGAAATTTTTCAGACAAGAGCCTGACTGTTATGTCTCTGCTCTATATTGAAAATCAGTTGTTTCCGTTTGTTATAGTTTGAGAGTCTGAACTGTAAATACTCCAGCACACTGATGGAAATCAGATAAATCACATTCTGAACTCTTGCCTAAACGTCTTGCACTGTAAAGAGACTTCTTGCCAGGTTTCCAGTTTCTGAATTTTCTGCATTGACATACTCACAGAGAATTCATCACCATGTTTTTATTTTTTTTATTTTTTATTTTTATTTTTTTATTGTTGTAAGTCTTATCTTTCACTGGATCAGAACCACCAGGGGAACCTTGTGTGACTTAGGAATTTACTGGCCACATCTGTGTTTCGTGCCGCACATTCTCACAGGAAACAAACGCTGCAGATTTACAAATCAAATCCCAAGGTTTATATCCAGATACGATTGAGATGTAACATCCTCTCCACAGCCACTAATAACCAAGCAAAAGCTAGAGCAGCCAACTGAATTTGAACAAAAAAATGCCATTAAAGTTCTAATTAGCAATTATTTCCACTGGAGACTTTAACCTACAATACTTGATTCAGACAGGGAAGAAAAACAGTGCAAAACTTCCAAGGAGTCCTTGAAAAAGTTCAGCATTTTTTCTTTCAGGATATGGATATGGAATATTTGTAGAACCTCTGAAAACCTTGTCAATTCATAAAGAACAGCGGCGTCTGTAGCCTACCTGTTGAGACACAAATACACAAGGCTCCTTATATGTTGACACCAAAACAGTTGACAGTTGTGGAAAAAAGAAGTGGGTGCATTTTTAAAAAGGTCAGGATACTAAACCAGAACTTGTTCAAATATAAATATACAAGAACAACATTCAGAATAACTGAAAACCTTGAATACCATGGGTGAAATAACAAACATGCAAGCTAGTTAGCAAATTCCTGTCGCTCAGTTCAAGACTCTTTTTCTAGGTAACTAGCTGAAGAGACAACTCGCTCACAAGATTGTCAGCCAATCACTACCACAGCCAGTCAATAGCTAGGAGACGCTCCTGAATTTCCACACAAAATACTATAAAAGCTAATTTAGAATCGAGGAGAGAAAGACTAGCTTACAACCTTACAAGCTAGCAAGCTAGTTAGCGTGATTCAGTCGCTGGGACTAGCAGTAGCAGCGCAAAGCTCTGTTTCATTAGCCAGTTGTAAGAAACGCAGTTTTTAATGAGACACTCTTGACTTTTCTCAATCAAGAGTACATTAAGTTTGAACTCCCAAACTCCAAGTTTGAACTTTCATTCTTGGAAGTCCAAACAGGCGAATAAAGTACGATTCACTGAAATTTAGGACAACAGTGCCGTTCTTGTTGACATCACCAGCTCAGCTAGACTTAACTGATCACCTGTTATCGTCAATGTAGGCTTATCTATATTTACAATAAGTCTACTCTCTACTATTTACTATACTATAGGTATAAGTTTTTATTAATGGAAGATGTATGACATCTGTACCAAAGGTCTTGCTGAGATACAGCTGTAAATGATGATGGAAGCTCGCCTGCTAACCAGCTAGCATGCCCGGTTAGCTTAACATCTCCTAAAATTTTGGGGCAAATATTTAATGTAAAATTGTTAAATTTTGTTTAAAAAATAAAACTGTTGAGTAGCAATCAACAAAGCATCTTTTAGTGACTTTTAAAAAAATCTGTAGGTATAATGGCAGGACAGTAAATGGCAGTAGGCCTACCATGCAACCAGGACATAACTTTAATATTAAGACATGATTTTCACCGTGTTGAATGAACTAATTAAAGCAGGTTTTCAAGGATAGGTTCACAATTTTTCAAGTCAGTCTTAAAACAGACAGGTGCCCAAATGAACAATGGGTGTTTTCAGACTGGACCACCCCTCCCCTTTTTATTGTGTCCGCACCACAGGAACTGGGAACAATCGTAGTTCTTAGAATGCCACTTTGAGGGACTTTTTAAGCTCCTACCTCAGAGTACGTACTCTCCCAGACATAAGTGTATGCTGGTCTAACACATTGACAATGCAACACCGGCAACCGCCATTTTTAGAAACCCATATAAAGCGTAAGCCTTGTAAACAACAGCTGTTAACGGTGGCCTTAAAAAATGGAACAAAACACTGGGCTCTCACCTCCATCCCCAGCAGCCTCCTCCTCGCCAGCAGCAGCAGCAGCAACGCCAGCAGCAGCAGAGCCGCCAACGTTACCGCCCCGGGGAGAGGTCCAGCGACAGGTCCGCCGCCAGCACTAGCCATCCCAGGCCTGTCCAGCTGTTTCTAGGCGGGGGTGGCGGGCCTGTTTGTGCCGCTGCCTCCAGCCAGAGACAGCATCAACAACCTTTTTCACTTCATTAAAGGTGTAACTATTACATGGCATCCGAGACGGTTTTCCCAGTACTAACATTACACACTCATGTTTCAGGAATTAGCGCTGTTAGCCATGAGAGGCGCCCCATCTGGGTCGGCGGGGACATTCCTCTTTCCTCCCCAGGTGAGGTGAATAAGGGGAAGGCCGTGCGTGAGGTCTGCTATTCCTTGGCCTTCACACAGGCAGGGCCCCCACACTCCACTGCAGCTGCTAATAGCTTATTCATGTCCCACTGGTTAGCTAATCGCCGCCGCTCCACATTGCACACTACCCGGGCCCAGTGTGCACTGGCGTGTGCCGCTCATAACACTGTTCTGCCCAATGGCGGTGGGACGTTGTTAAGGAAGTGTAGCACCCCATGTCGCCCTGGTGAGTAACCCCTGTTAGCACGGTTAGCTGTATTAGCTCTGTTAGCACTGCTAGCCGCCATTTCAATGGCATTTCAATGTGACATCAGATGTGAGAGCCATGTGCAGGCTACGTCACTTCAGTGTTCCTATTGGTGGTGCCAATGCAAACAGAAAAAAAGCCCTTGAAGGTATGTAGGAAGCTCCCCAGGGGGCCGTTCCTCTCACGGAGTCCCGACAAGTGTTTGCTCCAAAAATGCCTTTTGAAACAGGTTTTCCTCGCTGTAATCATTCCTTCAAATGTGCTGTCAGTGTAAGTGATGGAAGCCAAAATCCACAGTGTGTCCACACAGTCATTTTGTGAAAACATGTATTTAAAAGTTGATGTGAAGCTTACATGAGGATCAGCGGTCTGAGTTAGTTATAAGTGGATATCTGCCACATTTACAGTCTTTTTAGCATCAAATCTCCCATCACTTACACTGTGAGTCAGTACGAACGGGAGGAATGATTACAGCAAGAAAAACGTGTCAATATTCATTTGGGCACGTGACTGTTGTTTTAAGACGAGACTTACCAAGAAACCAAGAAAATGAGGAGTGACAATTTAAAGTATGATTTGTAATAACTGGTCTAAAACATGTAAAAACACTGACAAAGATTTCTTGCAGGTCTGTAACACACTGATTGTAATTCAAACACACAACATCAGCAATTTCATAAATTTTTCTCTCATTCTCTCACATATGAAGCCGGTGTTTAGGTTGCCTCCCAGTCTGAACTGTATGTCTGCATATAGCATGACTCATCCCTTTATCCCTCAGTGGGATACTCAGAGGGAAACTTCAAAGGAAAGCTGCCTGCACGCTGTAATATAGCCTCCAACCAACCAGCCAAGAGTTTAGCTTTCTGCCTCTGCTCGTAGCTTCAGAGGAAATATGTCTTCATTCTGATAATACAAAGCTTTTTCTTTCTTTTTTAAAATTTTTTATTAAAGCCTCTGGACCAGTTCAAGACACATTTTTTTTTTACCAACTTAAAGCTGGTATCCAGAATATTTTAATGAATAAATCATCTATATGGTGGAATATCATGCAAAACTAAAACCAGCATGACTGAGGTTGGAGACTTTCTCCATTATTACCTAATTATTAAACTGAAAATCACATCTGTCAGTCAAGTGCTCTCATGCATCAAAATGTTCAACATCAGCATAGTTACATTGGCACATTATCCAAACAGCAGGTTTCCACATGTGGTAGAAAATAACCAGTAATTTTCACTTTTCTAGAACTAGCATGTAGGCTTCAATATCATCTCTTCAGGCGCTGACTGGATCTTTTTCTTGTTCTAGCAAAACATATCAACGTTTCTTGTTATAACAGCTTGACAACTTATCATGTTACAACCACATAAAGTGATATGTTATTACAAGAAAAGTTGCTTGTAAAAACGGAATAATTTGGTATCTAGTAATAACAAGAAAATATCTCAGAAAAACATGAGAAATATCTTGTAATAACATCAAAAGGATCTTGTTAAAACAAGTAATAGTAAGTAGCAGTAATACCCTGCGGTACTTAATAATAGAAGAGGTAGTTGAAATACTTACAGTAGGTGTTACACGCATACTACGCACAGAGAGCAAAGATCACTACATTTCAGAGGGAAATATTGTACTTTCTACTCCTACTACTTACTTTTCAGATGAAGATTTGACACAATGGATAATATAACAAGCTTTTAAAATACAACACATTGTTAAAGATGAAACCAGTGGTTTCCAACCTTTTTGGCTTTTGACGTCTTACAAAAAGCAGTGTGTAGTCGGGGTCACATTTCACATGTCTATGAGTTGTTAACAGCTCCACCAAATAGTGATTTTTCCCTCTAAACTTCTCACATGCTTTCATTTCAATAAATGTTCAAATGATCCAATATTTCAGCAAAAATCAAAGATTAAAGAAAAAAATCCAAAAACTGAAAACAGATTTGTGTATCAGAACTTTGTTTTTTCTTCTTTCCTCTCCCATTAATCATCTCACCACCCCTCAGATTTATCTGCTGACCCTTTGGAGGGGCCCGACCCCTAGGTTGGGAACCACTGGACTAAACTAGCTAACTGTATATAAAGTAGTGTAAACTAGCTCCACCTCCAGCAGCTACAACAGTAACATGCTGCTCTAACACTGATGCTTCACTATTAATAATCTAATGATGTCATATATAATAATATATCAGTCAGAGGGACCAAACCACTACTTTTACTGCAATACTTTAACTACATCAAGCTCATAATACTTATGTACTTTTACTGCAATACTTTAACTACATCAAGCTCATAATACTTATGTACTTTTACCGCAGTAGGATTTTTTATGCAGGACTTTTACTTCTATAGTCTATAAATTATATACATTAGCACCTGTTTAAAAGTCAGAATGGTACCTGATACAACCTAAACTCTTCACAATGATGCAACAGTAATACAACCAGCACCTCCCCCTCTATAGCTCTGTCCTTCACTAAAAGGGGAACAGGCTAATTGCAGCAAGCACCTCCAGAGTTATATCAGACCCATAATGCACCTGGCAGAGCTCCCAGAATCCATTACTCTGGCGGAGAACCAGAACCGGCGGAAAACTGTGCCTCTCATCTCCTCGGTTCAAAACCCAACCAGACACACCGTGAACTATACAGAATACTTGATTCCAGTTTCTAAAAATACATTCGCATATGTGGGTTCCGCTTATTTATTCATAAACCTCCGTCTTTGTGATCATGTGATTCTGTCTTTGTGCGAAGCGTTCGCCTTGATCATCGATACGACAAGCTGTAGAGACAGCAGTATGGAAAATTTAGAAGTTTTTCTTTAGTTTGTTTAAATCTCTTGGGCAGAGTATTTTTGTTAATACAGAATGTAAAAATCTCTCAAAATTATGTTTCAAGACTAAAAGCGCACTGTGCAGCTGTATAATGTGGGAAATCAGATCAGTATCTATAATTACTCAGTATTTAAAGACCATATGTAAGAGCATATATAAGTAACAGTATGTATAAGAGACAGACAGGGAGTGTGGAGGAAAGTCTTTGACTCATGCAGAGTTTCAGTTGCCACATCATCTTCCCAAACACACCTACATAGTCATTACCAGCGAGCACAGACAAGCTTGGACACCTCCGACGGAGAGAGAGAGAGAGTTACGCCAAAGTTAGTGGCCTCATTTCTACATTTCTACCTCAAATGTTATTTTTTCCAGCAGCTCTATAGCAGCTCAGTTTGCTTTATCCTTCTCACAGCAGCACCAGACAGGTAACTTTATTACTACACATACAGCTATACTATCACATGAGCACAACATTGTGCAAACACAGCAAATTCTTACCTGTTCAAACTCTCTGAGGCTGTGCATCTGTACCGGTGGGCCTTTGCCTGTCTCATCACACGAGAAATCTGCAGATAGGAAATGGAAAAGAGACCAAATCAAACTTAAATGTAAGAAGCAACGTAAGAAGAAGTGTAAGTGTTCTTAAGCAAGACACCAACAGCCATTTTTTTACTACAGGAGCTTAAAAACTTGATAACCTGACATTTTAAAAACATCTGGAGGCTTCACAACGGGTGTTTCCACTGTGTTTAATTGACCAGGACATTTCAGATATATGTCATTAAAAAAGTGACAGCAGGGAGGACGATATCATTACACAAACATGAAATTTACCGACAGAGAATCCAGGTCTTTGTGCTCTAAAACATCATCCATTGTGCCAGACCACACTGCTCCACTGTGCCGCCATTAATTTCCTTAATCGTTCTTTAATCTTTTTCATCTTTTTAAAATTTTTTGGCTGTGTGTTGTTTCCCAATTTTTTTGGCCTGAGACATCTTCTAGTCAGACCTTTTGGTTTCTAACCGCTGACTCCAGTTCCCTGTGAATGGCCTCCTGCCACCAAACACTGCCCTCCATTTTTCTTCCTTTTTTTTTTGGTTGCTCTGGCCAATAAAAGTCTGAAGGTTTGAGTTCAGAAGTAAAATAATTAAACAGAGAAACTACATTTATCATTCTAGCAAATAACACATAATGATCAAAAGTTATTGAGCTTTCCAACAAAAAGAAATTCTGTGTGAGTTATGGAGTTATTAATGAGCTCATCGACTTAGAATCAAAATTTTACTTCTTTGAAAGAAAACTGATACTTAAATCTTACATCTTCACTGAAAAAACTTTTCTTTACTGCTTCATTTTATTGTATTTTCCCTCATCTGAATTTTGGCAGCCGGACAGCGAGAAGACTGAAGCTGTAAAAACTGGACGGTGACAAAAATAGGATTGTGAAAATGTGACTTATCCCCAGTGAAAATGATGTCCTAAGATAGAGATTTCAGTAGAGAAATGGTGATTACTGTTGTTTAACGGCGCCAAAATGTAGTTCCAGGAACTCCTCCGCTGAGTTTCATTAAGTTGCAGCAGTAAAGAAAGGGTACTTATATAGTTTAAAGGTTGGTGTTACTCTATCTGAACCTGACCTCTGACCTCACGATGGCCTGATGTGAGAGATTGAGCTCAACAGACTCAACGGCACATGAAGAGATTCAGCGACACGTTCTGTTGACAACTAGAAGTTTTGAGATGTTTCAAAACCAAATTGATTTTGAGCTTGAGAGTTCACGCTTGCTTATTCACTTGTTCTGAGCTTTCGACTGTATTACACGGTCTTCATCAGCAGATAAAATTGGCTCAGTTGTCATGGAGATCCACCTCTTTCTCTCTGTATTAATTTGAAACTGACAGAAGGATATAGTATCCATTGTTCTTTATTTCACATTGAATATAACTGAAAATTTGCTTTTGATTTACAGCTTAACATATTATTTAATACAATAAAACTAATGAAAATGGCCACGAGTATTGCTACCTTTAATATTTTGTAGCACAGCCTTTGGAGTCTGAATATAGTTTCTACTCGTCTCCGCTGGTAGTTCGGCCGACTCTTCTTGAGCAAACTGCTCCAGTTCTCTCAGGTTTGATGGATGCCTGGTCTCCCAGGTTTCAGCTCTTTCCACAGATGTTCAATGGGATTCAGATCAGGACTCATAGCGGGCCGCTTCAGATCGGTCCAACGTTTTCTTCTCATCCTCTGTTGGGTGCTTTTTGATGTATGTTTGGGGTCATTATCCTGCTGGAAAACCCATGACCTGCGACTGAGACACTGAGTTTTCTGACACTGGGCTGTATGTTTCGCTCCAAAAGGCCTTGATAGTCTTCTGGTTTCATTGTGCAGCACAGATTCAAGACCAAAAACATCACTGATTCTCCTCCATGTTTCACGGTAGGTATGGTGGTGTTATTGTCTTCGAAGGCTTCATTTTTTTCTTCTGTAAGCTCAGGGTTGGTGTGATTTACCAAAAAGCTCTAATTTAGTTTCATCTGTCTAAACCACATTCTCCCAGAAGGACTGTGGCTTGTCAACATGCATTTTGGCAAAGTCCAGTCTGTTTTTTTTGTGTCTTCCTCTTAGAAGGACGGATGGTGAGACGTGAACCTATTGTACCTTGAACCTGAAGATCAGCTTGGATCCGTATTGAAGTTTTCTTTGGTTCTTTCTCGATTGTTTGAGCAATCCTTCTGTTCAATCTCAGGCCAATTTTTCTCTTGCGACCACGTCCAGAGATGCTGGCTACAGCTCCACAGGCCTTAAACTTATTAATAATATTGGCAGCAGTGGTCACAGGAACATCAAGCTCTTTGGTGATGGTCGTGTAACCTTTACGTTGACCCTGCTTGGCTATTACCTTGTTTCTAATCTCTTCAGACCACTCTCTAGTTTTCCTTCTGTTTTCCATGTTCAATGTGATGCACACAGTGGCACAAAACAGCAGAGTGAGTAATGTTCTCCTTTTAAAACTGGCTGCATGATTGATTATAAGATTGAAAACACCTGTGATACTAATTAAAACACAATAGTCTGCTTAAAGTATCACTACAAATCAATTATTTCTTACAGTTTCTCAAGGATAACGAGACGTTTTCCAGGCTATTTTAGAACGTCTTTGCATGAATTCAGTTACTTTCACATCTTTTTTTGTTTTATTCCACTGCAAACCAAACATAGACATGCATTGATAATAAAATATCTTTTCATTTCAACACCGTTCAGGACGAATTATGCATTATTTTAATAAAATGCAAGGGTACTAATAATTTCGGAAACGTCTGCGGCCATTTTTCTGAGCACTTTTAGGACTTCTTGTCAATGTCGGCTTAAAAATTGAGCTTGACAGTTCATTCTAAGCTTCATCTACTGATGAAGACTATAAGATGCGGCTGAAATCTCAACTACAAGTAAGTTTTATTTTTTTGTCGACATATTTTCATTAAAAAATCAGGAGCATTTTGCAGGAAAGCATGAACAGAGTGAGTTTCTCTAGCCATTAGTCATACATTAAAATAAACGCATTTCATCTGCAAACTACACTGTTTAAAAGTCCTCATAAATCCTGACAACCTACAGTAAAAATGTTCCACTGTTACTGAGAATCATCAGTACTAAAAGTACGGTGCTGAAATCTAAACACTCCTCACCTCAGGGCTCTCTGAGCAGCATCTCTTAGACGTCCTGATCAACCCTCGCCTCTTTATAACCCTATTAAACCTGGATATATATGAGCCATGTCCACACACACACACACAGACACACACGCACGGAACGGACATGGTGTATTCCTGTCCAGCTGAAACGGTACCACAAGTCTTAAGACGTCTCAAAGCCAAATTTATCCTCTCTAAAAAGCCAGGATCGTTCCCAGAAAACTCCACACAGGAGGGATTTGCACAATGGTTCGTGTTTTATTCCTTTAACTTGCAGAGCCAATCGGTTCGGCAGTAGAAGGCCAGATCCCGAGGGACATAATCAAGTCTGCTTTGGCAAAGAACAGATTTCTGACGGTTCTTTAAAATTGCAGCACATTAAATATTATTAAAAAGCTGCTCTGCAACGTGAAGGTAGAAGGTATTCTGGATCCAAGCCTGAAAGCTGCAGCGCCTTGCAGTTGGTCAGGGTACAAAATATTACGCAACACTGATATGAATGACGCACTGGTACAACCATGCAAACACTCACGCACTCACATGCTGTATTCCTACACTTGTGAAGACCCTTATTGATACTGTATGTGTTTGTTTTTGCAGTGGTGGAATGTAACTGAGTACATTTACTCAAGTTCTGTAATTAAGTACAATTTTTAGAGTATTTCCATTTTATGCTACTTCTGCTTCGAGCTGAACAATTAATCAAAATGTTATCTAAATTGCAATATGGCCTTCTGTAATTTCCAGATCTGAGGAGGTGCAATATTTGTTAAAGGAGAAATGTGTCAAAACACCATTTTAAACTAAATATTGTCGTGCTGGTATCACATGATATTCTACAATCTTTAACTTAAACATCTTTGTTTAGTGCAGATTCCCACAAAAATTAAATCATAATCATTTTAATATGTTTTCAATGAAAATGAGAATAATGATGTAAAAATTATCATTCCCTCTAATATCACAAATCATATCGCAATTACATATTTTTTCCAAAATTGTTCAGCTTTATATTGTACTTTTTACTCCACTACATTTATCTGTCAGCTTTAGCTACTTTGCAGATTAAAATTAATAATACATAATGTAATAAATTAGTAAATTCTGATGTATTTAACTTACAAAAACACATGAATGCATAAATAATACAATATATATTATTCTGAAAGTCTGCCATTCTGTATAATGAATACTTTTATAATTATATTTTGATGCTAATACTAAAATTTGACTTGTAACAGAGGATTTCTGCAGTGTGGTATTACTACACCTGCTTAAAGGACAGGTTCACAAAAGTCAACAGTCAGGAGCCTAAATGAACATTAAACATGTTTTTCTTACTGTAATCATTCCTCCTGTTCATACTGACCTTTAGAAGATCCCTTCATAATGACCTTACAATGGAAGTGATGGAGGACAAAATGCAAAAAATGTATTTAAAAGTTTATCTGAAGCTAATATGAAGCTTCAAATGACCAATTGAGTCAAATCAAGTAGATATCTTTCAACGTTACAGTCTTTTTAGTACCAAAGTCCCTCTTTTTGTTACTATACTTCCACCTGCAGCTCAACAGGGAAACACTGTCCGAGGAAACACAAAGAGGAAATTTGATGCTAAAAAGACTGCAAATGTCGCAGACTTGAAAAACTGTGAATCCGTCCTTTAAGTAAAAGATTTGAATACTTCTTCATGACCTTTTGGCCAAATCCTAAATTAATCAAACTTCACCTGAATAGTTAAACATTTTGGGAATCATGCTATGCTGAGATCCAGTCTCACGTCTGTGTGTTAAATACAGAGCTGGAGTCAGGACGTGGTTAGCTTAGCTTAGCTTAGCATAAAGACTGGATCCGGAGGGAAAAAGCTAACCTGGCAAGGTCCAAAATTTAAAAATACACCCACCAGCATCTCTAAAGCTCACTAATTAACATGTTCTGTCTCCTTCCTTTAGTCCATATATAGACAGAAATGTAAAATCTATAGTTTGTGGTTTGAGGAAAAGTCACAATTATTTTTTGTCAGTTACGTGACTGTGAGCAGCTTCCTGAAGTCTTGTCATCACAGTGAGGTTAGCAGGAGCCGATATGCTGGCAACGCTTAGCCGTACTGGGCGGACGGATACACTGTTATTTGTCGAGAAGTGGTTCCCACACTTAACCCTCCTCGGTTTTAGATTTCTGTTTATGTACAGTTTCAGCACACAAGATGGCTACAATATGCTAAAAAGTGAGCTTTAGAGGTGTATTTTTGCACTTTGAACAGAGCCAGCTAGCTGTTTCCCCCTGCTTTCAGTCTTTATGCTAAGCTAGGCTAACCACATCCTGACTCCAACTTAACAAACAGAAACTGAAAAAAAGCAAACAAGTGTCTATCCAAATCTGTTCCTTTAAGACTAAAACCATACTGTCTCATATAAACAAATCAAATGTTTTTATCAGATATGAACATTTTCTTCCTATTAACAGTCATCTGTGAGGAATCAGAGGAGTTTTACGCTTTATTTTTACATGTTTTTGTTGAAAGAAACTGATTTGTATATATAAATTCTTAGGAACTTTGGTATTGATTCTGTAAAATGAATGTAGACATCCCAATGAATTGTCAGTGCAGCCTGGAGGGTTTTATAGTCACTGAACAGGAGATGTGATGAACATGAGAAAATGTAAAATGTCCTTTTTTTTTTTTAACTTTAAATGAATCTCTGAAGGTTATTAACATGTTAGCAGCTCTTCAAAGACAATTCCTCTAAAAATCAGCAACTTTCCTGGTTCTTTCTTTATTCTTCTGTCTCACAATATTCTCTATTTTTCCTACCATTTGTGCCACATTGCATAGTTCTTTTAAGGAAACGTCTTTATGAGACATTTACAGAATCTGTCACCAAAAAATCTGATCAAGACCAGTTTTACCTGAATGTAGCCAAAGTCCTCAAACACCCAAGATGTGAAAACAGCTCCTTTTATTCTCACTCTAAAAAGTTTAAAGCTCTCAAACACACACACCTATAAAAGGGGTGGTGGCTGTTAGCAACACTCTGCTCAACACAGAGTCATTCATAGAGTCATAGTTGCAACAGACTGTAACACCTACAAACAGCTAATTAGTCAACACAGGAACATGGAGGCATCAAACCAGAAACAAGAAACAAGAGAAAACATGCCAGGAAGTCTGCTTAGTAGGAAATATTACAATGAGGAGCATGTTGATTAGAGATGAAAGGAGTATTTATGATATTTGTAGACTAACTTACCCATCATAGGTCCGATGCTCTTCGGCCTGGCCCGTTTCTCTGCACTACAGTGCCTGAAACAAGAGACAGCTATCAGCCAAATTCCTCCAGACTCAACACAATCCCATGTGTCTTCACCAGCAGCCGCCACACACTGATCCTTATCCCGTCATTTAAACCAGTTCTCCCAGGTGGATGGTATATTTTTCCACCTATCTGCTGCTCCTACCTGCTGCTGCTGCTGCTGCTGTGCTTCCTGGGCATATGTCACAGAAAATGTGGTCAATTCTCAAAAAAACCCAGTGGTTCAAAAATAGTCCATGATGAGCAGAGCTGAAAAGGTGGGGGGAGGGGGAGGGGGGGGGGAGCTTCCCACTGACATGTCAGAGACAGCAGGCACACTCACACACTGCTGGTGGAAACTGAGTCAGCGCATGCTTTAAGTCACACAGCCATCACTCACCAGCGGAGAAACAGTAAACAAAGACGGGAGAGTGGAAGAATCCATTAAATCCTTCCACCAACTGGAAACCCTCTGGGCCTTTCTGAGAGCGTTTGTTACATAAAGAGTCACTTTTATTGTTAGTTTACCTACTTAAGAGATGCCACTGGTTGATACAGTGACATTCAGTTATTTTCTACACCTCTAAGAAGAAAGAAAAGTCTGTTTTGTCCTCTGAGATCCGCTGCAGCTCTACTTAAAGACAGTCAATAAGCAGGATTTTTTTAGGATCAGAGGATCGTTGGATGGATTTCTTCCCCATTAGCACGTCCTCTGAGCCTTTCATGAATAATCAATGAGAGAGATTAAGTCGAAGCTGTAAAGGCGTCTTTTAACTAAAGTGAAGATCAGTCAAGACGAGGGGAGCTTCACGTCAGGGTGAGACTGTAATGAGCTCAATTCATCCACTCTGAATAACACAGGAATCAAAGGATTTCAGTGAGACTAGTGTATTCGCTTGTTTTACAACACTCAGACACCTCGCTGTGTGTGTGTGTGTGTGTGTGTGTGTGTTCCAGTCAGTCCTACATTGACCTCCATGACAGCCTGTTTCTTTTGCTCTGAACAAATGAGACTTGGTGATGACAGCTGCTGGAGGAGCTGAGGAGCAAATGTGTAATTGTTTGACAATAGAAGCTGAGTAGACAACAGTAAAGTTCAGTAAACAGCTGTGTGGCTACAGACCACCAGAACACCGATCAACGGACTCGAGTTGTCGCGTGAGAACAACATTTGTGCTCTCATGTGTCAGTACTCGTCATCAAACCTCAGCCAGTTACCTCGTTAATATTCCTTCCACTGATGCAATTAACACCTAGAACGTGCTCTAACGCAGAAGAACCCTTCAAAACTCACATGAAACTCAAGTTTAGCAGAAAGAGAAGTGACACCATGAGCTGAAAGTTCCTCATATTGCAACAAAAGTTGTGCCTTACATATTAATTAGGGATGGGAAGATGAACATTTACGGTGTGATTACCCTGATTAAAAAAGGATACAGTTTAGGATGAACTTTCACTTCTAACATCTTTACTTCAGTAGAGGCCTTACGCCTTTATTATTTAGAATTGTGACCAATAGTTTGTGATCAATAAAAAAAGCAGAATCCAGGAAGTCTTGCTGCATTAGCCATAGAGAAAAAACTAAGGCGCTCCGTCTTCAAGTGAAATAATACATTTATTCTATGAGCGTAGGCCATGCAGCGCTTCCTCCTCCTGTTTTGATAATTTGTGATCAATAATTTGATATTTAGGTTGATTCCTCCTCTCTAAACTGTCTCTCTAGCGTGCTAGCATGCTACAGCTAAGTGGTGCGCTGCCAAAAACGTTCTAGTTGGAACTCGCACTCTAGAATTATTGTTCCGCATGTCAGAGTGAGTAGATTATTAAAGTATTTTGACAGTAATTGTTTGGGTATGTTGGTTGTATGAATGTAAACTGGAGAGAGAGAACGTTACACTACAAAAGGACTTGTGAAAAGGCCTGTTTGTGAAAGGTCAAAGTGTTGCTTTAGAGGTCAAAAAGAAACAGCATGAGATGCTTACTGAGTCGCAGTACTAGAGAAACAAACATGTCAAGTAAAAATGATTTTCTGTATGTGTAAGAAATAAAATCAAACTCTCTGTACATTGAATTGCATAGCATCATTTTTTTGCATCGTGTTGAATCAAATCTGGAATTTTCCATCTTTAGGGGTTACGGGTTGGAGTGACATCGGGGTCAAGACGAAGCCTTGAGGTCACGCTGTAATTCTTAATCTCTCCTCGAGACGTCAGCTGTCTGTGATGTTTTGGGGAAAGCAGAAACCTCTCTGATAAAGAGTATATCAGCATTTCCATGGTTACCAAGGTCAGAGGAGGCTTCCCTAAGCAACACAGACACAGACGCTCAACCCAAAACTGCTGAAATTAAACGCAACGTGACTTAAACGGCCCCTTGTTTAGAAACTAATGAACCAATCAGACTAATTTTTCATATTGTAGGCTGATAAAGACGAGGACTCGGACCTTCAGAGGACAGAACGGAGCATCAGAGCAGTGAAACGCTCTGGTGTTTACTGTTTTTGGTTCTCCACTTGGCCAAGTAAACTTTCAATGAACAACTTCAGTTTTAAGACATCAAAAGTCTTGTGTGCAACTTTCTCCACTGCTGACCATCGCTCAAAATATCCACGACAACAAAATCGTGCTGAATCAAACTGCATCACAATACTGGTGAATCATTTTGTCTTGCGTCGGCCTCAGTGACGGAGATGCACATCCCTAATATTAACGACATTACAGGACAGCATATCTACATCAGCTGACATATTAAATAGTTGAATAACATTAATCAAGTCTTCTAAACCAAAGATTTGCTTTGCATAAAACACTAATTGTGAATAAATGTTTTTAAAAAATTATGCCAGAAAGAATAAGCAATGCCGACAAAGACGCACGTCACCTGTAAAAGTGACACCTGAACACCCCGCAAAGATTAAAACCTGCTGTGGCAAGGAGACATTAATTGAAACAGGTGTGACAACACTGTGAAACTGGATGTATTAACACACTTTTAATGTCTTAAGACACCAGATTATAACCTTTTAGGATGCTAGAATTGAATAAATATTGGTCGTGACATAACACACACATGAGAAACTTGCGTATTCGGCCAGGTGGTTTGCTGTAGCTGACACACACACACACACACACACACACACACACACACACACACACACACATACACACACACACACACACACACACACACACACACACTGTACATTCTGCACCTGCATGAGAGGAAATAACTGGTCAGTGTGTCTGTGTTTGTAATAAAAAAGTAGTGTTTGTGTTTGAATCTGATGAAATAGTGTCTTTATATGCTCAGAATACAAATTATCAACAAAAAATTACATCTGATATTGTAAAGTTTTGCTTTGTAGATGAAGAAAAGCAGAAGTAAAGGTGTATAAATGAGAAACCAAATGCTGGACTGCTGATTCGTTAGGTTGCACAGCCAATCAGACAGCAGCTCTCTCATAAACTGACCCTGCCGCCATTTCTACTCGTTGAATAAAGCGACTGCTGTCTCATAACAGCCAAATAGTGTCGTTCACATCGCAAAAATAACAAACAAAGCAACTGCCAGCGTGACGTGTGAGAGCTTCAGTTTGAGCTCAGAAAACTTTATAATAATAGTTATCATTAGTAGAAGGTAGAGTTGGTTCTATTTGAACTCTAGTTTACAGAACGATAATCTTATCTCTCCTTCATCTTCTTCATTAACAAAGAGCAGCATGCAAAACATTCAGGTGGCTTCTCACCTTCGCCGCCGCTGACTTTCACTTTCTCTGATTTTAAATAAACTTTAAGCATTGATCAGGCTGCAGCTCAAGTGTGTCTTTTACAACTTTTACTTACATATGTTGAAACCTGAACTTAATCAGATTCGATAAGAGATACTGAATTACATATTCAGACTCTAGAAACCATGTTTTTTTAAAGACATTTCTCCAAACTTCATGCGCGGTATGTTTTGGAAACATTTGGAGATCTCGACTAAAATCTTAAATACTGTTCTGCAGCTTTAACAACAGGATCGCGTGATAATAGGACCCTCTGTTTTGTCTGGCAGGCTGAAAATGACGGTAGTCATCCGCAGATAATTCAGACTGAAATTAGCTCAGCCAATAGCTGCCTCTCATGCAGGAGCACCACTTGTGGGAGTCGAGACCTCATGGGTACTTATGTAACACCGGCACAAAGGTCTTCTTTTTTCAATGTGAGCTAAAGAACTCTTCTTCTTTTTTTGATGTTTTTATTTATCTGCATTCACTGCAGAGGTGAGTCTTTTCACATTCATGAACACACTCCCACACATGCACCACAGAGGCAACCACACAATGAACCGACCCTTCATGACTCATCACAGGATCTGTTATCATTACAAAAAAAAAAGCCTTACCTTCCCCTGTAGAGAAATCCACTCATTTTTCAGCTGCATGAACTAAAACAAAAAACCCCAGTAGCTCCAGCAGCTTCTCTCCCAGTATCTCCACAACTGTCAGGTGAGCAGGAGTCTTCAGTCTGACTGCCTCCACAGACCTGAACTCATCCCTGGATCTCCCAGACTGCCAGTAGAGCTCCAGACCCGACGCCCAAAAAAAAAAAAGCCAAGTTGAGAGTTTGTTGAAATCTTTCGAGCCAGTTTGTTTCTAAATCACACAGACCAAAGCGCGGAGTGACCACAGTCAGGCTGTTCGGCCGTGAGGCTCCCCGAGGAGCGAGCCAAGCACCCAGGCAGTCATTTGACGTGGCAGAGAGAACAGCAGCGGCAGCACAGAGAGAGAGAGAGGAGGTAAACACCACTGGGGAGCAAAGGTACACAGACTGCCTGGTTCAGCATGAAAGAGTGATCTGTTACAGCATGCTCCAAAACAGACGCTTCACTAGGTGTGTGTGTGTGTGTGTGTGTGTGTTTCAGCATGTGTCCAAACCACACTAACGTCTTCTTGTCATTGCTAGTAAAACAGTCACTAAACTGTCAATTGACTATTTGCCTCTGGGATTCTTTGAAGGCAGGGTGGAGCACAAAGAGGGCACCCATACGTGTGTGTGTGTGTGTGTGTGTGTCTATGCAACCCCCTCCTCCTCCCCCTCCCCTGCAGGTGTTTGTATGACATGTTGGAGCAGGCTTCCAGCAGGTAAAACAGGGTATGAATCCAGACGCTAATCTCCAAAAAAAAAAACAAAAAACACACATCCAGCTGCTCTACATTTCTGCCTGCAGGTCATGCACACACACACACACACACACACACGCACACACACTGATCAGATCTTTCTTATAGACCACATTAGGTGAGTCTATTATTGCTCTCAGCTCTCACAGTGCTGCTCTACTGGCTAGATTCAAACAGACAGGCAGCACATTCATTCTGGTGGAGGGCAGCTTCAGGATCAAAGACAGACAACGCCGACCAGGAGTCAGCGAGCAGCAGAAGTCCATGGAAATTCCTCCTCATTGCTTCTCTAAACAGGAGGGTGTGGTCTGCTGGAGCGTGTATGTGTGAAAAAAATATCCTGATTTGAACTGAGTTTTTGGTTTGAACTTTAATGACCTCACCGGTGGTTTTAGGGCACGTTAGTTCGTTACTGTACACCGATTCACAAATAATGGACAGAGCCTTCATTTACGTCAACCGGCGAGAGGAACAAGCCTGTATTTATGTGACCAGAGACAGGCCTCTCTGTGTGTTTAATCATATTTTTAGTAAGACGACATCCGTTCTTTAAACTCTCTGTGTAAGTTTACAGCTGCTGCTGCTGTTTACTGTTACTACAAACACACTGTTTCACAAAAAAGTTTCACATTTAAACGCTTTCAGCAGTTCAGGGGACACAGTTGCAACTATAATTGTGAAACATCTACAGGAAGGGTTGAGTGTCATTAACTGCAGCTTAACACATGTAGAAAAAAGGCCAGAAAAGTGACCAGTCAGGTTAAAATGTGCCATTAATTATTATATAGAGATGTGTTTTTGATAAAACTCGAATACTTTACAGCAGTTTTTAGATTGATTTTGTGCCACACAGTCACTGTTTAAGTTCAGTACACCCTTATCACCATATCTGGGTTGGTCAACAAGTCCTTTAAATTAAACAGTTAAATAGGGAGTTTGACCATGTGACTCCAGAACGCTCCAGAAATAGAAGCATTTTCTAACATCATTTATCTGTGACAACACTGTGGTTCAGGTCTGGTTAGGTTTAGGTAAAGATCCTGGTTCAAGATAAAATGATCACTTTGTTAAGGTTAGAGAAACATGTGACATGGATTAAAGTTACTACTTCCTTAAAGTTAGGTAACCTTCGTTGTCATGGCTACAATGATAACCACAGGGTTAAGATTAGGATGATTGTAGTTCTGTTTTTTTTTTAAAAACTGTCCCGACTTGCAGTTGGAAACAGGAAATGAACAGCGATCTCCTGTGGTTATAACCTCACAGTAATGATCTTCAATAAATTATCATCTTTAAGGTGCAAAAACAGCATAAAAAGTCCCCAAAATGGTGAGAAGCAATGTAAAGTTTTTGCAGTTAACGGACTAAAGCTTGCATTTAAATAACTAATAGTACAGCTGGAGCATGTACGAGTAAATGTTTTTGCAAAATACATTCCAGATTCAGTACAGTGTGTAACCTGGAGTCTGCAAACAACAGATGTCTAAAATGTTGAACCTAAAGGGTCAAAATTCAAGGAATCTTTTTCTGTCTGTCTCCACCAGTGCAGAAGTAACCTCACATACCTGCCTCACATTCCACACATGCAGCCGGTGCACTCAGGAGCTGCAGCCTGAACCAGCCGGCCTGCGGTCCTGCAGGTCTGAGGTCTGACTGAGAGCCAAACACACGTTATGTAATCATAGAAAACAACAAACCTTCACTCTTTGTGATTTACTGCTCAGTTATTTTGAGTGTTGGATGTTTATCTCTGTGTTTATACATTGGGTTTTAAATCTAATCTGGGTTCTCTGTCTGGTGGTGGCAGAGGTACACAGAAACTGAGGGGAGATGATTGAAGGGGACATTTTTGGGGGATTTTCTGTTATTTATATCCTGTTATGATGTCAGAGGTTAAACAGTCCAAAGCTACAACATTTGAGGGGAATGTACATAAAAATCAAGCAGCAACCTGAAAAATGAAGCTGATGAGGAAGTGCCAAGAACTGCAGTTCCTTGAATGGCCACTTGAGGCTCCAAAAGTGAATCAATCCCCATAGACCCCCATGTTAAAATACCCAACTTTACAGCAGAAATAAACATGTTTACAGCCTGGTACAACAAAAGGTTTTGGTCTCTATAGCTAATTTACCCTTTCATGATAACTGTATAGGGGTGAATTTTTTTATAACTCACCCGTTTTAATTTTATTAAGCCATTAAGTTTTGCATAATGAAGGATGGGGCTGCTTTGAGTGACAGGTTGCTAACTGCTAGGTGGCTTGTTTCAGCAACCAGGCTTCATTCAGCCGCCTCAGCTCCACCACTTTGCCCATTTTGGATCAGCTGGGAGTTAGGCGGAGTCAGGTGCTTCAAAACCGCTCTTCAGAAACCAATGTGTGATGTCACGGTGGCTATGTCTGTATTTTTCACAGTCTGTGGTAAAAATGCTGCCTGTAAGACAAAGCCCAAGTTTCAGCTCATCACACATGCCCAAAAATGTCCCTCCATTCTATAATCTTTGTTGCTGAGGTTGTTTGTGTTATATTTCAGATCGCATTCAGGCTCAAACATGCACAGATGTACTTGAGAAGAACGAGAAAAAGAAAGAAGTGAAGTAGAAGCTACTATTGTTTGTTTATGTAGCCTCATCAGGAGGGCGGGGCCTTAAAGAGACAGCAGCTAAAACGGCCTGTTTCACACAGAGGCTGAACTGAGGGGCTGCATAAAGGACCAGTAGAAGATAAATAAGGAGTTTTTAACTGGAAATCATGCGAAGATATTCCAGTAGAGCCCCAGAATATAAATATAGAGCTGGAAATGTGCAGAATATGTGTCCTTTAAGACTTTCATCTTTGCCATTTTAATGTGAAATTCTGGATAGTTTTACCTCTTCAAAGCTATAAAAAAAACTATATAATATGAAACGATTATTTAAAAAAGTTAGCAAACGCCTGTTTTTAGAGTCGCCACCTCTGAAACCTTGGATGTAAAGTAAATGCAATAACTTCTCACTCATTGTAACTGTTTTCTCTTTTTTGTAACATTTTTATTTTAACATGCAAACATCAACCTTTTAAAATGAGTTACAACAGACTTTTTGCTGTTTGTATCACTTCGCTCCATCTCTAATGTTCAGACATTACTTCTCTGTTCAATATGTATATAAATACATACATAATTTCCCCTCTTTAACTTTATTCTATTTTAAGCGCCACTTACTCCTCACTGCCAGGCTGATTCTTCCACCAGGTAAATCTGTTTTCTCCAGATGTTATAAATAGTAAAGTATAATTGAGCTCTGCTGCTATTTAGACTTTTTTGTCAGGACACAGTGACTCTTTTGAGACGTAGATGTGCAAGCGTGCGAGTATTTCACACTGTGGTCCAGTTTAGTGAGGAGGTTGTATTAAAAACATGAGATCAGATTCATTTGGATGAGTTCATGTTTTTATTTTTGGCAGACGTGTTATGATCAGATAACCTGAGACAGAAACACCAGCTCAGTTTATTCAGGATTTCAATCAGTCAAGAAAGGTGTGACAGCTTGAAGGTTCTGCTAAATTTCTGACACATTTCATCACTGAGTTAAACCGAGGTAACCGAGGTACGTGATGTTAGAAAACTCATGAGATAGATTGTTATTTCAGTCTGTCCTTTCAGCTTCCTGACTCATAGAAGGAAGGGAGGGAGTTACAGTAAGAGAAGAAGAAAAAACAGTGAAGAGACAGATATGGAATGAAGTAGAAGAGTCTGTTGACAGAACACAACTACACCCTTTAATTATCCTGATCACACCTTTCCTCCGACTATCCCCGCTTCTCTCCTCGTCATCTTCCACACGCTCCTCTTCCTCCCTCACATCCTTCTTCCTCCCCTCCTCTGTTTTAGAAAGCTGTCGTCCAGCCGACAGCCGTCACACAACAGATCATCATCCAAACGTTCTGACCACAAACCAAACACTAAATTATTTTAAAGCTAAACTAAAAGCAGTGACACACAGGTAAGTCTAGACTTTACTACCAAACAAAATCACTTTGGTTTAAAACGAGTGACATTCCTTCAGCTGTCTGTGTTTAGTGCACGTCAGCAAATTTTATCATCATAAAATATGTGGCTCCCAAATTTACTGAACCCCCCTCTTTAAACGCACAATATGTAATTTCAGCCGCTAGGCGTCTCAATCAAAACAATAACAAAAGACAGAGTGTGATGACGGTGTGAAGTAGCAAGGGATCATGGGAGTTGTTGTCCTCATTGTTAAATAACCAGCTTCACCAGGATAGGATTACTCCAGTGTTAATCATTTGGGATGTTTTTACCCGCAGAGGTCTCCTCCTCTCCAGAACAAACGGACCCGCAGATTACAGGTAAAAACACTGAATAAAGCTGTTTCACCTAAAAAATCAGTGTTTCTCCGACGATGTACGGCGACCAGCGGACGTCCGGTACGGGCTGTTAGCCGAGCTGCTGCTAACACTTGTTCGGTTTATTTCTCTTATCTGCAGAGGTCTCCTCCTCTCCAAAAACAAACGTACACACAGATTAAAATCGTTAAAATACTAATTAAAGCTGTTTCACCTAAAAAAAATCAATATTTCTCCGACGATGTTTGGTGACCACCGGACTTCCTGGAGGGGCTGTTAGCCGAGCTGCTGCTAACGTTTGTCCAGTTTATTTCTCTGATAACTTAAGATCCAGACGTCCAATGACGAAATCCTTCTTCCGGCTAAAAGATATAGTTAAAAAACACCTAAATTTATCATGAAAATGTGGCTTAAAACTGAATAAAAGTCAATTTATAACAGTTTGTGTGGAACAACCACAACGCCAATGTATTATCTTGTATGTGTGTAAGTTACTCTTTGGTAGACGCCATTGTAGTGGACAAACACAGCGCCGTCGTATGCATCTTGTGCGTGTTTACTCTTTGGTAGAGGAGGTATGACGCCATCGACAGGCGACCAAATGAAACGGTCCGTTACTTTGATTAAATTACAGATTTCTCTGGGTTTGAACATTGTTGGAAACATTTGGGATAATGTAAGTACACAACTCAACAACATATATAACATAGGTCTAGTTGTTTTTAGACATTTTAATGTGGAATAATTACATATTATAGCTTTAACGAGTAAATTAAGGATGCAAATAACGATAATTCAATACGATAGTCAATCGTCAAAAAAGTTGCCAGTTAACTTTCTAAACGATTAAATGACTAATCATTGCAGCTTTAGAGTAAATTGATTTAAATTTCATGATTTTACTCTGATCAGCTGGAAAATTAGTGACAAAAGGAAGCAGGTTGAATAATATTGAAAGTACATTTTTCACTTGAGCTTCTGTTGCGAAAATGACAAATTAAATTTAAACTTGCAAAGAGTTTTTAAGCATAAAAGACATGAAGCTCTCCAGATATATTGCCAATAAACTTGAGTGTTAGCTGTGCATGTTTTACCTGCTGCTGTGGTCTTTACATTCATCTGACAGCAGTCAGTTCAGACTGGTGTCGTGTTGAAAATGTTACAGATTCAACCTTGTTAGATTGTTGTCATGACTTTCATATAAAAGTGACTCAGGCGCTTCTTCAAACATGAGACTGACATGTTAAGTTGCCATCAAGTAAAGGGTTGAAAGTCTGATCCGTCCAACAGTTTACTTTCCTTTACAGCATCACTGAGCTGCATAAAGTGTTACTTTAGTCTCTCAGTCATGTTTTTCAACAATTTTTATTTGAGTATTCAAGCTTCAGTGTTTTTTTTCTGACTTGCAGGAGGTAAAATTGCATGATTTCACATGTTGGCGCCCCGACATGACCGCAAGAACGAGTTGTCTGACTTTTTTCGAACTTCTAAATCCTGAAATCCTGAGATCATTCTCATGATTACCAACCCGGCTGCTCTGTGATCAGTTAATACCGAAGGATAACCAGGGGATGAGATGTGTAATGTCAGCGAGGGTCTGCTGCTGTCTCTGCATGAAGTGTCAGTTTTATATTTCACTTACAAGGTTTTAATCCCGGCGATGGAGAAGATTTGAATAACTGCACCCGACATCAGAAACTCATTTGAGCAACATAATCTCGCCTGGAGAAACTTTATGTTTTTCAGCATCCAACATGAGATTAAGAGGTATTTTTTTGAATCTCTCCCCACTAACATCTGTAGAGAATGAGGCACAGACCTCCTCTCTCTCTCACCCTCTGATTAGAACCAGGGCTTGTGTACCTTTCCTCTGTTGGGAGAGATGTAGTTGTCTAATTAACTGTAATTTCTGTACAAGTTGTCAGCTGTGAGTATCTTTCAGATTTGTGTGGTGTGTTTACAAGGCCAAGAGTCTGTCAGTAGAGAGCTGGAAGCAGTTTTTCAACACACGTGTAGCCAAAAAACATCTAGGAAACATCAGGCTGGTGTGACACTTATCTAACAGAAACGTGACGATTTCACTGTAAAAATGCACAAAATCTACATTAAAACACAAACATACTGTCCTGCAGTTGTTTTCCATATAATCTACAGGCAAAAGTCAAATACATTTATTATTAATAAGCATCATACCAACTCCTAACCAAGGCTGACTTCACCTAACACCACTTTTACAAATAATCAATAGCTGAGTGTTGTGTTTTGGCTCAAATGACAAAAATCTGACCCATAATCACTCAGTTTAAAACCTGAGGGCTCATCCAAGACTTTTCTATTTGTCAAAACCTTTTATTAAATTGAATTTGTGACTATCTTGCATTGCATTATAATTTTTATTTTCCTGTTTTTTAAATCTTCTAGCATATTTCACTCTTTTTTTATATCCATATGTGTATTTTTATATTGTTTTGTGTTTGTTTTATGTCTCCTTGTTGCTGAAAGGTACAATAAAAAATAAACTTGCCAAGTAGTCAATACAGTAAAAGCAGCAATATCATGATAGAAAAACACTCTGTAGCATGTAAAAGTCTCATAAGTAGTAGTAAGTAGTGAGTCATTTTTACATCTTAGGCAATAAACCACCTCTAACGACTATTGAATTATCTAAAACATGCTGCGTCAGCAAGACTGTAACAAGGCTGATTTTCTAATTTCATTAAAAGTCGACACTTTGGTGATATTTGGTTTTGATTGGGCGGTGATGATACTGTAAACAACATATCGATGGCCGAAGAGCAAAACCTCCTATCTGAAAAATGCACTTTTTTGAGAAAACTAAAAAAAAAAAAACTTGTTGTTTTCTTGCAGAATTCTATTTGTTAAGGATACCCAATAAATAATACTCTGTGTTTGGACTATATTACTATATTATGTGTTAACAATACTGTAATAAGGCAAGGCAAGTTTATTTGTATAGCACATTTCAACAACAAGGTGATTCAAAGTGCTTTACATAGAACATAAAAGGCATTAAAACAGAATATAAAAGCAAAACAAGTAAAAAGACATATAAAAACTAACTAATCTTAATTAAAAAGTGTTAAATTTGGAAATAAAAAGAAGCTAAAAAGGGAATAAGACAGATAAAACCAGAGAATAAAAGTAACAGTGCAGTGTAACCATACAAACCATACAAATAACCATACAAAGATACTGTAAACAACACCACATAATATAGTAATATAGTCCACAAACAGTGTGTTATGTATTGGGTATCCTTAACAAATATATTCTGCAAGAAAACAACAGTTTTCTCAAAAAAGTGCATTTTTCAGATAGGAGGTTTTGCTCTTCAGCCATCGATATAATATAAAAGTGGACTCACTTGGTAATCAAAGTATATATCTAAAATAAAATATTTATATTGCCATTAATAGTTTAAATAGTTTAGTTTCACTGTAAAACCTTGAATCTCGACAAGTATTTGGGGAAATTTAAAGAGAGAAAGAAAGAAAGAAACCAGGAATAAAAGAAGGAAATAAATAAGAAAAGACAGAAGAAAGTTGTTTATGAATGATTATTTATCATGAGTTTATGTCATGTTCAAAGTGTAATCCAAATCTGTGAAGTAATCAGTCATTTCCAGCCATCATATACATATCTAGTGGAGTAAAAAGTGTTAATTTTCCCTCTGAAATGTAGAAGAAATGGAAAGTAACACAACCACTGCAGTAAAAGATACTGAAATATTAGTTCTTAATGCTAAAAGTTTTGTATCTGCTTCAGTGCTCATGAATCCACGGTGGGATTCAAGATTCAAAAAGCAGGTTCATTACTGTCTGTTATTTGAATGAATAATCAACATCATAGACGAGCAGAAGATGCCAGTGGGGAGTCAGGTTATATTTTTCCAGTCTGGTTAGTGCTGAGTCGAGGTAAAACCAGGTCAAAGTACAGCACAGAGATGATTGAGCTGCTTTAACAAACAGGACTGAACTTCTGCCAACATGACCGGGGACTGTCAGAGAGTTACTGTCCCGCAGTGGCTTTTTCATCTGTCGACTCTATGTGACGCATTAATCTGTGACCGGCGATCGCCTTAAGGCAAATACGGTTTGCCTGAATGCACCGATAAATAATTTACATGCACATAATGCTCATTGAGACCAAATATGAAAACACTGAAAGGACAAAATAATAAGAAAACAGCTTAAAAGATTTATTATTGCACACTTATAACATGTCTGACTCATGATGGACGCAGCAGAACCAAAGATTTTACTTGTCAAAACCTGGCGCCTACATTACCCACAATGCAACTTGACCGTCCACAGCTCAGTTAGGAGACTTGGGGCTACTAAATTTTATTCAGCTGCACAAAATGTCACAGCAGCTGGTGTTTTCTTCATCGTTTCACGCTGTATTGTTCATGCTCCCGATTGGGAAGAATCATCCAAACTCATTATGTGTTTTTTCACTGTTACGCAGATGATACACAGATCTACCTCCCACTCAATTCCCAAAGTCAGGCCGATGCAACTCAATTACAAAACTGTCCTCAAGACATTAAAGACTGGTTAGCTCATAACTTCCTTCAGTTAAATGAGGACAAGACAGAGATCATACTCTTTAGCTCCTGAACATCATACGGCTGTTATTACCACCATCACCTCTCCACCTGCATCAGACCACATGCTAAGAACCTGGGTGGTAAATTCTGTTGTCAGGTCCAGCTTCTTCCTCTGACCTAGAAAGAGTCATTGATGCATTAATATCATCCAGGCTGGACTCTACCCAGGCATCTCTCAGACTACCTTTTCCTGCTCACAACCTATCCACAACGCTGCTGCCTGGTTATTAACAAAGTCCAAGAAACAAGACCACATCACCCCTGTCCCTGCATCTTTACACCGGCTCCTCATTCATCACAGGAAAACCTTCAAAATTCTTCTAATTGTCTATAAATCTCTCCATGTTTTCACCTCCACTTATATCTCAGAACTTCTCACCTCTTACAGCACTGCCAAGACCCCTCAGATCTTCCCACTGTGGCATCTTGGGTTTTAATTTGTGTTTAAACATATTTCTATTTTAATCTTGCTCTATTTTTTTTTTGCAATGATCTGTTATGCACATATATGTCTTTATAAAGCGGCAACCTCCGGGGCTGTAAAATGAAGCCAATGTGGAAGTGCCAAAAACTGCAGTTCCTCAAATGGCCACTTGAGGCTCCAAAAGTGAGTCATTCCCCATAGACCCCCATGTTAAAATGCCCAACTTTACAGCAGAAATAAACATGTTTACAGCCTGGTACAAAAAACGGTTTTGGTCTCTGTAGCTAATTTCCTCTTTCATGACAACTGTACAGGGGGTGAATTTTTTTATAACTCACCCGTTTAAGTTTTATTAAGCCGTAAAGTTATGCATAATGAAGGACATGGCTGCTTTGAGTGACAGCTCTTCAGAAACCAACGAAAGGGTGACGTCACGGTAACTATGTCCATATTTTTATACAGTCTATGGTCTTTATGCTTGTATGTGTATACACACTCCTGTCTTTGTGAAGCACTTTGGTGCAAAACCTGTTTGCTTTTTAAAGTGCTACTTGTTGACTCTCCCTTTACATATTCAAACAGCTTTATTAATGGACACAGTAGTATGGACACCAACTCCACCTTCCTTTAGAAACTGGCTGCATGAACTTGTTTTGGTTATCCACATAGAGAAACTGTGATTTGAAGATTTAAAAGGTCTACATAGATGGGAAGAATCTTGGGGTCCTTTTTTGCAATATTTGGACTCAATTTAACCTTATTTGTATGTATTTGTAGTGTGTGTGTGTGTGTGTGTGTGTGTGTGTGTGTGTGTGTGTGTGTGTGTACAGGTTTAAGTTCGGTTTTGGGTATTGATTTCTATGTTGTTACGTATAATGTGTCAATAAAAATAATACACAAAAAAAAGACTGTAACCGCTGTGAAACAAAAAAAAGTGCTCTATAAATAAAATTGGTTGGTTTGTAGTCGTTAGTCGTAGCAGCTGTCACATTGTGATAATTTGGTTTTAAATATCTGACACTGTCAGATTTTAGTCTCAGGTTGTCACCGGTCATCTCCTAGTGAGATCTAGGACACTGTTTTGGATTGACAACCAAAGATTTCATCACTTTCCTCTCAGATGGCCCAAAATCACACAGTGTAAAGAGGCCTTTAGTATGATGCAAAGATTTTGACAGTGTTGGTGTTGCATCATGTTGTTGCCAATTTACAGCTGAATAACCAAAAGTCAAAAAGTCCAAAGCCACTGACCTGAATTTATTTAATTTATCACAGCTGATCCATCAAAAACAAAACAAACAAACAAACAAAAAAACAACACCAGGATGGTCCTTTAAATTGAAGCAGACAGAAGTCCTCACACACACACACACACACACACACACACACACACACACACACACTGGGCCTGCTGGGTGTCACACAGCCCAGCAATCAATGAATCAATACTGAACAGGAAACCGTTATTGGCTCAGAATAGTCAGACTGTGACACCTCCTGCAGACCCATCAGACAGCTGTCACGCACTAACAACATCAACACTCCGGATCCTGGTTCACAGTGAACCACAACACAACGGAGCCCGCCGGGAGGGTAAATGACAGCCATAAACACAGTGCAGGTCGCTGCAATAAAGCGACAAAATGCTCAAATAAATGCATCGTTTGCTGCTGCTGTCTAATTCTCTGAGATAACAGCATGATGTAATATGAAACATTGCAGCACACAGTGAAGCTGAAGATGTCTGATTACCTCTCAGTTCCTCACTAGTGTTGTGCGTCGCGGTGACAGCAGCGGTCCCCTCTCCATCTTCTTCAAATCACGGCATCCCCTCGCGCACATCACCGGACATCACCGACTGTAATCCTGTAATTAACCATCCAGGTCCGGTTACAGCAGCCGGGATCCATCCGCATCCAGCATCCCTGATGATCACCTCGATCTGGAGTCAGAGATGCTGCTGCTGCTGCTGCTGCCGCCGCCGATGCTCCCGTTTCAGCTCATTGGTCGGTTACAGAGAGGAACCCACCACCAACAACCCCCCCTCCGCGACCCAATAAACGGCAGACTGGATTCCCCCCCCCCCCTCCTCCCTCCCAGCGGTGCGGTGTACCCAAACATCAAAGGAGAAGCCTCGTGATGCGGAGGTGGAGGGGGGGGGGGGGGGGGGGGGGGCTCGTGCGCTCGTTTTGGCTCACAATCATGTGAGAGGAGCATCAGTCAGTGACATGAAACGTGTTGAAAGAGGGTCAAGACAAAAGATCAGTGGTCTGCCTGCAGGGGTGACAAGATGTAAACAGATGGGACCTCTTCATCTGATTGATACTGATCTCATTAGGAGCCAATGTCTTCTTCAGTTTAAACCCTCCAAAGTTTAGGTAAATTAAAATAAACAGGTTTTAATCCACCAGATTAGGCTGCAGCTCATGCTGTAGAAGAATTATTAAACCATCTTGCAGGTAGATGCAGAAAATAACTTCATAACAGTGAATAAATATAAAAAAATGAGTTTATCAAAGGAAATCTCTATAACCTGGAAAATAGACACAAACAAAAAATGAATAAATAACTGGAAGCTTCTTGCTTGCAAAATGTGAAAATATTTAGCTTCTGTAAAAAGCAGATTTATACTGCACTTTTACTCCCACTGTAGACAGAATATTGCTCTTTTCTTTTATTCTACATATACTACATTCATCTAACAGCTGCTTTTAGGCCTCGATTTTACAAAGAAAACATTTCAGCTCATAAAATATGTTGCATACTTACAGATTAAACTGAAATGAAGTAGTTAAAATTGGCTCCACTTCATCAAGATGCTGCTTAGACAGTAATGTATCAGTAATAATGATATATAATTATATAACAGTGACCTCTGTTCAGTGACTGAATGAAGAACTCGATCCGTCTTTGTCATTTCATTTTTTCATGTTCTGCTTGTTATGTTCCTTCTTCCCTCCATAATATGTGATATGATCATAATAACATCATCTTTCTCTGTCTGCTGTGGTTTTTCATATTTTGTGTCTTTCTCTATTTCCATCTCTCTCTCTCTCTTTTTTTCTTTTCTCTTTCATTTCAAAGATCCTCATCCCTCCTCAGCTCTCCCACACAGCAGGCTTCCCTCCAGATGAACCCCAGCCAACCTTTGCTTTTATGTCACCTGGTGGCCAAATGGTGAACTACACCTCTTTGGGTTTCTTATTTCATGCACACTTAAGTGTGTGTGTGCATGCATGTGTGTGTTTATATTAATGAATCAAATAGTTGTGTGTATGAGAAGACCAGTGTGCACATGTGGGTTCAATGTGTTTTCTGACAACACAAACACACATGCACATAAGTACACACACACAAGGCATGATTAGACAGGCAATCAAACATTTAAACCTTCTTTGTGCTTGTAAACGCTGCCAAAAAGTCTGCAGAGAAAAAGAAAGAAGGTGCATAAAACAGAAACTGAAAATAAACTGAACTTTTACTATAATTTCAAGAAACTGAAATGAATTAAAAATCCCCTCCAGACGTGTTTGAAGACATATAAAAATACTCTGCTCTGACTTATAATTCGTCTCTGATATGATTTTGCCACAAAAAAAAAAAAAAGAGAAGTGAAAATGATATCTCCTTCTCCCACATGTGAAAATCAAGAATCTATGAATATGCAAATATTGTTCATTTCAGAAGTTTTTTCCTCTTGGACACAAGATGTTTCCTCCTTCACTGTAGAGTTCATTCTCAGTGTTTGTATCTCTGGAGGCTTCAAGTTTCCACATCGCACTTGTGTTAAGTTCCATACTGGATCACGACGGGCTCCAAACTAGCTGTGATGTCACAAATGATGCTCATAGGTACCTTTGTTAAACTGAGATTTAAGGTGATCACAAAGAAAACTTTCCTCCTTCAGTAGATGAATGTAAAAACAAACTCTGCACATTCATCATTCTGCACAGAGGAGGAGAGAACAAACATCCAACTGAAGGAACAAGAAGAAAAACAGATTTCTGAGTGGAGGAGGACTTGGAAAGAATACAATTATTTGCTTTCTTTCTTGAGAGTGAGATGTTGAGACAGATTTCAACCTCATGTCTGAGTAAAATGCAGAGTAGGAGTCAGGATGTGGTTAGCCTAGCTTAGCATAAAGACTGGGAGCAGAGGGAAACAGCTAGCCTGGCTCTGTCAAAAGTTCAAAAATACACCAACCAACACCTCTAAAGCTCACTAATTAACCTGCTGTATCTTGTTTAAAGAGAAATTTAGTACATGTTGGAATTATTTCTTGGCTGATATGATTGTTTCAACAAGCAGATACAGAATATATATAAGTGAGGTTATCAGTGTGGAGTTGCTGTTGAAGGTTTAAGCTAATTAAACCTGCAATAACTGATGTTTTGTCCATTTGCTTTCAGCAGAAACAAGTAACAACACTGGAACATTATCAGCTTTTAAGTTGTTGCTTATTTCCACATCCAGCAGTTACAGAGCAACATTATCATTCATCTGGAGTCGTGTTTCTGTCCACCTGGTGAATGTAAGTCCAATATTCACTCTCTTTTAGCTCTGTTTTTACTCTCTACCAACTCCTGACGGAAATATCTGGCTCTTTAGCTGCTAAATGCTCCACTATGTTCACCAGCTAGTCAAAACGACGCTATGAGAGCCCTGAGAGTGAACCAAAACAGTAAAGTTGAAGAGCTGAAACTCACTATAAAGCTCTGTAAAGCCGAGATGAACTGCAGAGTCACTAATAATTGTAGGTTCATCAATATGAGCCATTTGATACAATTGTATTATAAAAGAAAATATGTTACAGCTGCTTTATATGTTTATTTATGGTAATAATCACAAATAAATGTGTGTGTCATACACTGGCCTACTGTAAATTTACATCCTTACATGAATGGAATGATGTGTTGTGGGTGTGTTTCTGTGTTGGTGAGTGACATTATGTTTATGAATATTTGTGTTGTAGAAAGCACTCAGCCCTCTCTTCACTTTCCTGCTGTGTTTGTTTGAATTTGTCATGATCGTGTGTGACGTGACGAATGAGGTCGAGACATTTCGGCTGACTGTTAATATTAGCTCATTCCTGCACCCAGAGCTGATGTAGTGATCAAAACCTTCATCGCTGGAGGAAACACGCCGCCTGGCACTGATATCCATCAGAACACAGGTGTGTCTGTCATTACACACACACATGTTACACAGCTGTTCAAAAGCTTTATTTTAAATTCTTATCTCTCACTCCTGAATCTTTCTTTTTTTTTACCTCACATCCCATTAATGTCAATGCAAGTCCCACTTTCTTTAAAGAGGACATATTCTGCTTTTTGTGATTTTCTGTGATTTATATACTGTTATAAAGATAGATTTTAAACATGGTTTAAGTTCCAAAACTTGAGGCAAACATATATAAAAATGCTCCCTGTCAGGGCTTCAAGCTGTTCTGAAAAGCTTCGTTTGCAACGTTACCTCTGCTTCCTCCCCCTGATGACATCAGATCATTTGCATATACTCACAAACAGCCGTCTGTTTCATAGTCTTTGTTGCTAAGGTGGTTGCTAAGGTGTTTCCATGTGTTGTCATGTTGTCCACTTACATATTTCAGATGTGATTCAGCTCCAACATGTACGGATGGATTTGAGAAGTTGACATTTGGAGCAAAGAAGGAGAAAAAGAAGTGAAATCCTGCTACTATAGTTTGCTTAGGAGGAAGCTTCCTGAAGCTGACCAATCAGGACAGAGTGGGCTCATCAGGAGGCGGGCCTTAAAGAGACAGGAGCTAAAACAGCCTGTTTCAGACAGAGGCTGAACTGAGGGGCTGCATAAAGAGCCAGTATAAGATATTTAAGGAGTTTTTGACTGGAAATCATGCAAAGATATTCCAGTAAAGCCCCAGAATATAAACATAGAGGAAATGTGCATGATACATATTCAGATGACTGTGTTTGTTGAGTCACTAACTGTCGAATGATCTTAACATCACCGTTGTTGATGATGGTGATGAAGGTTTAAAAATGATAAATTATGACAAACATAACTGCTACTTGAAATGAAAACATTTTCTAACTTATGACTCAAAGTATTTTCACAAAAACAAAACAAATCAGTTGTAACTAAACTCCACATTATGATTTCTAGAATTGGATTCATGGTTGAAAACTTTTAGGCTGTTGGAGTCCTGGATCAGTTACTGGCAAAAGCTCCTGTGTTGATACCTTATTTATTCCAGCAGGCAGACAGACAGACAGGAAAGGCCAGAATTTGTACATGAATAAATCTGAGTGGAAGAAATACTCAAAATAAGTAATATCACAAAAAAGTTTTTACACTGACTGAAGTGTAAAAGTTGTTTTTCCTGATCTTCTTATTCTGCTGAGATTACATACAGATTATATAGGTCAGCAAATAAGCTCATTTTCTCCTAGAAGAATGAACAAAACCTTAAAGCTATAGTATGTAAGTTTTTCTTATATGTTTTTAGTTGAAATATGCTCCGAAGCAGATCTTCATGTGGAGCAGAGTTGTTAGAGGCTTATGTGACTCTGGTTCATTGATCAGCCTGGCAGCAGTACTGAGACATTCCCCTCTCAAATCTGTAAAGGAGCTAAAACACACTTCTGGCCTAATACTCCTCTCATATTGATTAGCTTCTGGGAGATGTTGGTATGGCCAACAAGCTCCTGATACCTCCAGTCTGAGGCTACGTTCACATTAGACGCTGAAGTGGCCCAAATCTGCAAATTTATTTGCCTCCAAGTGACTCAGATCAGATTTTTTTCATGGAAATGTGAACAAAACAAATCTGATCTGATTGAAATCAGATCTGGGCCGCGTCTCACTTCTCTGCACAATATCTCCTGTCTACATCATTCAGTGTCGACACCTCACAGCCCGGCTACAATAAACATGCAAGGAAGTCTCACATTTCTGTGATATTTTTGTAGAAGCTTTTATTCGAGCTAAACTGGAAAGAACTTGTTGTACCATGTCATCCATGTCTAGGACTTGACTGTTGCACAAATTATTATGTTATTGTTGATATTCTTGTACAGATGCAGCTCACATTTCAGTTAAATCTGCACATGTGTGGCAGTGTAGAAGCCGGATACATGTCACTTACAAACATGAACACAAAGAGATCGGATCAGACTACAGTAAGACCTGTGATGTGAACCAAGCCTTAGAGCTCTGTTACTTCCAGTTCCTGCAAAGAAATCAATACATGAACGTGAACGTGATCATGAGGATGCAGGTGAACGGCTGCAACGGAGCAGAGAGAGGGAGTCGTTTCCTATCTGCTCTCATGCTAGTGCTAGCTTGATTTCTAGAACTTTCATATTGTAGTTTTAAATAGAAACAGAAATTAGAGGTTCTGTTGCAGAAACAGGTCTGTTACCTTTTGTAGGTCTTTGCAGGATAAACATGAAGTGAAGTTACAGTAACAGTCATGAGCTAAAACAAGTAGAGTGTACCTCAGATTAAAATCTAACAACAATCTAACACAATATTACAAAAATAATAATAATAATCAGTTCTATTTTCCAATAAGCCAACTCCTGAATTACACATATCCGGGTCATACCGGGTCATTTCCTCTTCCTCGCTCCTCTCCTGATGGTCGGCGTGAAAACTTAGAAGCAGATAAACATGAAACCAAATGTCAAACGTTCTCAACAGGTTTCTTTACCCCTCAGATCCTTTACATTCAGTGGTCAGTGGTTTTTTTGCAGATATAGACTCAGAATAACCTTTTCCTTTGATGGTGAGCTACCTCCGAACCTCTGGAATTGGAATTAACTGAACCAAAATCTACCTCACTACAACACTTTCTGACTCAAGGACCAAAATCTAGAGGGTCTGTGTTTTTTTTTTTGCTGGCATTATTATTATTTACAGTTTACCTGTTTGTCTTGGTTTCATTGGTTCCCGTATATATCGGGCCTATCTTCTGTTAAGCATCTGGTCCTCATATTCAAAGTCCCAGCTTAATAACATTTAGCTAATCACACATACTACAAGTGGGTCAAAGTTCTGTTTTCTCGGACGAGTTTTCTCTCCGCCTTTCCTCCCCGCTGCCTCATTTTCTCCCACTCGCATCATTCCTGCTGTCTCCATAGATTTAATATCTGCGCAGGGCAGGCTGCCTGCCTTGCTCAACAGAAAAAAAGATCCTCCGCAGCACAATAGTCCAACAACACACATAATGAGAGGAGAGAGGAAAATAAAGATGAAGAAGAGTTGTTCCTCGGGGGGAAGTGAGGCGTCAGGAAGATTCCTTTCAGACTGATGATGAGTCAAAAGAAAAAACAGAATTCCACAGATAGAAAACTGCAGAGCTGATGAGAAGCGGTTCGTCCAAGTTAAAGACTTGGACGATGTTTAATGATAATTCGCTGGTCATAATGTATCATCACGGCATTGTTTCGAATCAGCTTTCTGCTCTGCCAAGCTGGTGTCTGTCATGGAAACTCAGACTTGTAATTACAGCAGATCAGAACGGACAAAATTTGGAAAGTGCTGCGTCAGAGCTTTTTATGGCTGCTTGGCTGAACTTGAGGCTCGGTTTAGTTTCAGCGTGCTGTGTGTGTGTGTGTGTACTGAAGTCATCTGTGCTTTCCTGTGCTTGTGCAGCTGAGCGTGAACAGAGGCTGGATCACATGGAGGATCCACTTTGGAAGTAAAGGCAGTCAGAACAGGGACGTAGCTACCAGCGAGGGCACTGAGGTGATATCTTCCGTATTTTGTCTTGGAGTTCTGGAGAATCAGCAACCTGAGTGGAGTTAACAGTTAAAAACCTACATGTGGTGGGTATTTTAGGGCTGCAACAATTATTTTTTTGTATTGATTATTTCTAAATTAATCATTTGGTTAGCGAAATGTTAAAAAATGGTGCATTCACAGTTTCTCAGAGGACATGGAGACGTCTTCAATTTGCTTGTTTTTTCTGACTAACAGTCTAAAACCAAAAGACAGTCAATTTAGTGTCATATATGATACAGAAAAACAGCAAATCATCACATTTTAGAGTCTAGAAGCAGAGAATTTTGGGCATTTTTGCTTAAAAAATAACCAAAATGATTAACCGATTAATTGACTAATTGTAGCAGCTTTTTTATAAGCTGAAGTTTTAAAGACTCTACTTACAATTATCTTGTTAAAATCCTTAAAATTACATCTACTCCTTCACCCTCATTAATAATTCAGAAGTTTTCCTGCTGGACACAAGATGTCTCCTTCTTCACTGTAAAGTCCACAAATGATGCTCGTCGACCCCCCGCCCCCCTCCTTAAAAATTGTATTTTCAATGAGCTCAGAGAAATTTTCCACTTTCAACTGATGAATGTGAAAACAACCTTCTAGTGTCAAACTCTGCACATACATCATTCTGCAGCGTGAAGCTCAAACATCCGACCATAGGAACGAGAAGAAAAACATATCTGAGTGGAGGGGAACCTTAATGTTTTCCCATGTTGGACTGTTAATTTGAATTTTAGATTAAAAGTGACAACCTCACTAAGGAGAAAGCTTTGAAACTGCATACTGACCTTCATGTTGGGATAAAGGCTGCAGGTGGAAGTAGCCAAGACGCCTCATCTGTAAACCTGCTTATAACACTATAATTTATGTAAAAAGATCTCACTGTTTGGGCCTTTTTGCCAAGAAATATGTCCAGGAGAAAGCATTTACTTATGCAGGTTATAAGCTACTAAATTTACTTTCATAAATCTCCATTAAATCATCAAGTTTCTATTGTTTTCTGACCAATCAGGGACCCTCTAAAGACTGAGTGATGTGCCTATACATGGGGCTGCTGGCGTTAGCTTTGCATTAGCGTTACGTTATGTAGCGAAATTCCACTTTTACACCGTCATGTGTGTCGGATTTTTTTTATTAGCTTAAAGTATGCTTTTCTTCCGATTAAAATGACAGAAATCATTGCAGCTTTTATAATTTAAACCAGACGCTAGAAAGTAATTCCTGCTGGTTTAATGAGCAACTCCACATAGCACTTTCACATCCAGACTGCGGAGGTCGGGCAGAAGCTACGTTCATTCTTTTTTTTGAGTCATTATTAATTTCAACCTCATGTTTAAGAGACTGAATAAATTCCACATTCACGCAGACAACCTTCGTATGTCGGAGGAGCTGATTGACGATTAACTGTTACATCTCTGCTTTCAGCATAAATGTGTTCGGCTCCAATCTGACAGAAATAAAACCATTTTTTTTGATATCTGAGGGAGGGGGGACCTTGATTCATGATCCCAGTGTCTCTAAAATCTTGGCTGCAGCTCTGCAAGAACACAATTATCAAACAAACAAAACAAAAAAAGAGACATCTCTGCTTTCAGCGTAAATGTGTTCAGCTCCAATCTTACAGAAATAAAACCATTTTTTTTAATATCTGAGGGAGGGGGACTTTGATTCATGACCTTAGTGTCTCTAAAATCTTGGCTGCAGCTCTGCAAGAACACGCAATTATCAAAAAAACAAAACAACAAAAAAAAAGAGTCTGTAATAAGCAAGTTCCTCTCTGCATGTTAATCACAAATCCCCATTAATTCCACCACATGAGTCTCCAACACTGGACATGTCCACACACACACACACACACACACATATGTGCTCAGTAAATATATTCCAACCTGGCTCTGCACTTACAGTAAATCCAGCCAAGACTCGCTGCTCTGAATTTATGAGAACAGATTCAGAAGTTGTGTCTTTGTGGGAAAAGCACTCCAATGAGCTAATTAAAGTGAAAACAGTCTGTGGAAGTTGTGATGGTAGGAGGCGATTGCTGGAACTAGAAAAACAAAGAACCAGAACAGTGTCAGAGAAGGGAGTCAAAAAAAAAAAAAATCTATTTTTCACCGCTGACTCACTCTCGCTAATCAGGTATTAGTTTAAACGCCATTGTTAAATAAGGACAATACAAACGTTTCCTCTCGGCGTGGAGCCCATCAGGCGCCTGCCACTTACACTAAATGGATAATTGAGAAAAAAATAAACTGTGGGGTCCACTTGCTGCAGGCCAACTAGATCTACAAGTGTGTGTGTGTGTGTGTGTGTGTGTGTGTGAAGGAGAAAGCTCGGCCTTTGGTTTGCTTAGTGTGTGTGTGTGTGTGTGAATGAGAGAAAAAGAGTCGGAGGGGCGAGCGCACGCACAGCCACCAGTGGGGGAAAATTGAAGGCAGATTTTCCACGGCAGGCGTCGGCTCCAAATTGCTCGTTTTGGATGGGGAATTTGCTCTGGCACGAGATGTGACAATGATATTCATTTCAGAGCTCGCCCTCATTTATACTGAGCTGAAGACACACACACACACACACACACACACACTGACACACACATGCACGCACACAGGCACAAGCCCCAGCTGAACCAAAACTATTACAGAAAACTTAAACTGCCTTCAAAGGAGAAAAAGAAACATTCCACATAGCCTCAAGTTTAGGCACTGATCAAAAGGCACATGCATAAACTGTATCCCTCTCTTATACTCTCCTTCACACACACACACACACACACACTTCTCCAGCCCTTGTTCAGACGTCCACATGCATGCCCAGACCTGTAACATGTGCCCACATTCAGCCGATTTTGATCCAAGCCCCAGTGTCATGTTTCTCCAAATAATCATCTCCAACTGGCCAGTATGGAGCCCATTAGAGAAAGCTCCACTACAGATGATGACCGAGCGGGTTTTCCTCCCGTCTGCAGCTCAGTGAGAGAGAGAGAGAGAGAGAGAGAGAACACGGGCTGTGTGAGGAGGAGGAGAAAAGGTCAGAGATAAAGATACACCAGCATCATTTCATCACAGAAGAAGAAGAAGAAGAAGAAGAAGAAGAAGAAGCACATGAAAGAGATTTAGTTCTAAAATTAGCTGAGTCGACTCTAAATGAGGGTCACATGTTTGCTTTGTAGTTGCTCAGGTTGTTGTTATTTTATGAGTCTTCTTTTCTCATTTTGATCATTTCATCATTTTTGTCTTCTTCACTTAATTCTTTAATCAGATATTTTCTGATTTAAATTACAATTTTGACAATTTTAAGTTGTATCTTTGGAGAAATATGGTTTTGTGAAAAAACTTGTATTTTTATTCTTTAAAGTAAGTTTTGATAAAAAGTGTCATTGCTATGACAGAAACTCAGGAATCTAATTAACACCAGAACAGAAACGTTTCAAACTTTACTCAGCATTAATAATATTTTAGCATTTTTGAGCTCCTCCGTCTGTCTTAGAACAAGCTTCATATTAGCTTCAGATAAACTTTTGCATTATGAAGGGATCTTCTAATGGTCAGTATGAACAGGAGGAATGATTACAGCAAGAAAAACATCTTTCCTAACTGTTGTTTTAAGACAGACCTGTCGTTTAACAGTGGAGTCAAATCAAATAAAGGTTTTGTGCTGCTGTATTTTCATTGAGGTTTAAGGACATTATAACGGCGTTAAAGTATTCAGTCGCTCAATCATTTCCTTCTTTTCCAGTCAATTTTCATCTGTAATTGAGTCCTTAAAGTCTTATTTTCAGCAGTGCAGCGAGTGACTGTCTACTGAGGAAGACCATGGTATATGCTCAAAAGCCATGGTGAGATTGTTTTACTTGTTTTCATGTATCTAAGATTGAGTTTAATTCTTTCAAACTGCAGATACACAAAATAATTTCCACTGGAACAATTTGAAGTGTTGTTACAGGTCTGAACTGGCAGTTTTTGTTACTTTTTTTTTTTTTTTAAAGGAAAATAAATCCCTAAAAAGGCAGTTATAGCCAGAAATGACTCAATAAGATTTTCTAGAAGTGGGTTTTTTTTACTGAGGAGGAGTTTGACACTTTCCTGTCTGATGATCAGCAGCTTCTCCTGCAGCTGTGTGGACAGTCAACGTCCAGCAGAGGGAGTAAGACCGCCGATAATTTGAGGAGGAGGTGTGCTTTCTAAAGGTGGCACTCAGTATGGACTCTACAGATGGTGGCCCCCCCTGCTGCAGTAACAACCTGAAGTCAATGAGACTCATGGTTCCCTCTGAGGAACAAAAATCAGATTATCAAGCCGTAACAAACTACTTCCTGTTTCAGCTTCCTTTAGGCACAACAGACTGTTAATGTGTTGTTGGTTATTTCATGTCTGCAAAGTGAGCTGAAAGCTGAAAGAGTAAAAAAAAAAAAGGTTTGGACAGTGTATCAGCAGCTGACAGGTACATATATGATAGTGAGCACTTAACAGGCTCTGCTTATAATCTGACAGCCTGATAGTGCTGTCTTTTAAAGTGTTTTACTGCTTTGTGTCGGTCATGAAAGAGACAGTTTAAAAGGCAGAGAGAGAGCAAATCCCAAACGAATTATAAGGCCTGTTGGAGGAATAATGTACTATTCCCTGCGGTGAGTAAATGTCTGCGCTCTTGAGACTTGTTGCATATTTCCCAGGTCATACACGTGTTCTGCTGCGAGAGAGGCCACACTTCCTGTAAAAAGATTGAAAAAAGTCCAAATACTTAAAATAGTTCATGTGCCATGAGGGAATATGAACTCTTGGTGATGATTATATAGAGGACGATGTCTCGGAGCTCACGTCATGTCACTCACCATAATTGTTGTTTTGGTTGTTGCCCCGCTGGACCTCAACAGGGCCGAGAGAATTAAAACGCTAAGTCATCCAGGACCGAAACGCTCACAACAGCCATTTAAATCGAAGCCAGGAGCGTTTATCACACCATAATTAAGTTACTTCCAGGACGAGACAAAAAAAAACTATCTTTGTCACTGTGTTACATGCACCATGGGAAAATACAGAATGTGACATTTAGGTTTTGCGCTGACATCCTGTACTTTTAAATCATCTAAATAGGCTGCAGCTCAGCTCAAATCATCGCGGATTGGACCTTATTTTTGTAGTTTTGGCCGTCGTTTCTGGTAGTTATAACGACAGACAGGTGAGTGAACAGATCAGACAGATATTAAGAAAACTCTGAACTTCTTGCTTCGGCTTTATAACCAACTAAAGAGGTTTCAGCTGTTCCCATCATTTTTTCCTTAAAGGATAAGTCTGATAATGAATAAAGTATGTATTTCTACAATATCTGAGCATGGTTTAGGTTTACTGACAACAATCTATTGTATGTTAAAATCCAACATATCAGTCTTTGTCAGGGATAGAGCTTCTGCGTTAGAGTTGAGTGCATAACAAACCTACCGACCGCTCCGATCGCTACACTCTTAAAGCCTCAAACCGCTCGTACAACAATTAATCACATCTAAAAGTTTCTTCTGAACGTCTCAGGCGTTTTCTAAAGCCTCTCTCTCTCTCTCTCTCTCTCTCTCTCCTTCTCTCTCTCTCTTTCCAGGAACTTGGTGTGTTTTTGCAAATTTTTTGTAGTCTTGTAAAAGACAAATCACACACTTCCAGACATTCATGGTGTTACACTCTCCGGGTTGTTCAAATGAAAACTGACTGAAGTTGTTGTGTGAAGTATGAAGAAAAGTTCAAACAATGCCAACTTTCTCACTTCCACACAGCTGGCCAACCACTGCGTGAAGTGGGAATGATTGTCCCATTGTCTGTTTTGGAAGGTTATAAAACATGTCAGACACAGCTCTAAAAACTGAGCTGTAGATAAAGTATGTGGGAGGAGATATCAGACGCTATTAAGGTGCCAGTATAATCCATCAGAAATGCTTGTCGGACGGTTGAACACACCTTTCAGACGTCGGGATTATGACAGATTTTCCAAAACTGACAATCCAAGCTCTCTTTTTTTCAGCCTTTACACAACTATTACTGTCACTTTTTTTGTGTTTACAACCGAGCGCAGCAGCAGCTATGAATATCTTCCAGGAGAGACTGTCTGAAAACGTACATCCTCATATTTAAAAGATTATTGCGTCGGTTTTTTTTTTCACTTCACCTTCGAGCGAGGCCTTTCCGAATAACTATAAACGCGGTTGGACAACACACACACACACACATCTTACAAACAGACATCTGGCCGTTAGACAATCCAACAAACACTTCTTTACTTTCTGCCTGAAGCACACACAAACTATTCCTCTGTCGGCACTGAATGCCGCCATTGGATGTAGATTCCTGGTTTCTTTCCCCCGTCAGACTTTGTTGCCGTGAGTTTCAGATCTCATCAATAACTTTGGCGAGTACAGCGTTTTCATAACTGATAGAAACTGATGTCCAAAAAAAAACTACAAAAAGAAGACCCACGTTGTAATAAAACCAGTTATCCTTTAAAGTTTACATGCTCCTCTAGGTTCTAAGAGATTTTTTTAATGACCTTTTTAGGCCATTAAACTGTTGTGAAATCCTGTGTTGATGTTCAAAAATAGTACATGTTAATCAGAAAAAGCAACCGTCTTTTTTATGGGGAAAAAAAAAGCCACATTTTCAACAGTTCCTGAAGACAAAAAAACAAAAAAACCAACAACTGCTTGGCGATGGGCATATACAGTCCATATGGTCATCAGCGTTAACCTTGAGATGGCAGCTTGAAGCTAATTATGTTTCCTTTACAGTCCAACAGAGGGTGTATTCGAGCCTGCATCTGTGTTTATGAAAAGTGTGTAATAATAGTGACTTAATCACACAAACAGTGCAACCTCTCAGTCAACTTGACTTTGCGTGGAAACTCCACATCTCGGGACATTCTTTTGGTTGTTCACCCAAACCACACACTGTTAACAGCTGTGCAGTATTTCACTCAGGCTGCTCCGAGATTTTCTCCTCTTTTTTTTTTTGTGCCGAGCTCTTTTCCAAAACCACTCATTAATAAAGTATTTGTGATCATGTGGCACTGACAGCGGGACAAAGATCACTGCAGGCGGATAGAGAGAGAGAGAGAGAGAGAGAGAGAGAGAGAGAGAGAGGGGTGGTGGGAAGGAAAGAGGGGAGAGGAGGGGGTGAAAAGCAAAAGTTAAGGAGAAAAAAAAAACAAAGAGAAAAGGGATAAAAGAAGAGAAAAAAAGGTGGATGTTTTAGGGGAGAAGGGTTAAGAAACGCTCTCTTTCCCGCTCTCTTGCACACACACACACACACTCTCTGCACGCAGACTCCCCAACCCCTCCCTCGCTCTTACTGTCTCCTCTGTAATGAGCTCCAGATGTTGCTGAGGATGGGGGTGGGTGGGTTGGGTGAGGGCAGAAGTGGAGGGGGGGGGGGGAGGAGGAGGAGGAGGAGGAGGAGGAGGAGGAGAAGTGGTGGTGGTGGTGGTGGTGGTGGTGGTGGGGCCTTGTATATCATGTGCTCAGGCGAGGAGAGACGCTGTCCGATGGGGACGCTGTCAGCCCTGATGGAGTGGCTGGCCAGGGCCTGGGGGCAAAGAGGGGAGGAGGGGAAGGGGTGGAGGGGGTTGGGGGGGTCAAAAAGATCTCCACATCTGGAATCACTTCAGGTCAGCCAAGGCCCTGGCCGTGAAAGGTGAGACCGGGCGCCTGGCAGGGGAGATGGGGGACAGGGGTCTGACACTGGACATACCACAGTCAGGGATCAGTGATCAGGAAAACAACCAACAGCAGAAAAATAAAACGGCTGAAAAGAAAACAGGAATATCCCTTTTTTTAATGTGGCATACAAGTCGGGGGGGAAAAACCCTGAAGTTACATCAATGAACCATCTTTTTTTATTAACCCTCGCTATAGCTCAAACACTTAAGAGCTTAAACAAGTGGAGGAACTTCTTTAACAATCCTGAATTAACAAGGCCAGAAAACTTGCAAGTGAAAATATGCTCCGTTACAAGTAAAAGTCCTGAATTCAAAATAAACAAATTCGTGGCAGTAAACCGCCAAAATTACAGATAATGAAATGATTAAAAAGCTCCTGAAAATTTTCATGCTTTCATGGTGAGGTGGGGAGGGAGGGGGGGGGGGGATTTTCCTGCTTTCAGATCAAACGAATGACCACATGCCAAAGTTGAAAAAGTTCTCAGACCTCTTTCCCAAAAAAAAAAAGTCAAAAAATGCACTTTCATTAAGTGACAGTGAGGAGAGTTCTTACCCAACAACATGGATATTTTATGAGCTTGACTCCGACTGTCAGATTAATGTAGTAAAGTAACACCAATGATGGAGATACTCCAGTAAAGCACCAGCAACTCAAGGCTAAAACACTGAATAACTGATGATGGAAGCTAAAGAACAGCATGAAGTTAAACTTAAAGGAACAGCGGTGAGACGACAGCAAACAGAGACGTTTTTCCTGAAATAACTGATAGTAGACATGTTGCTTTTGTGCCGAATTTAGCGGTACGCATTGAAAAATAAAAATATATTGTGGCAAATGTGTAACAACGTGTATAATAGTCGCCACAGTCAGAGCAAAATTAAATTTGAAACTTTTTAAAGGGAGTTTGGTGCAGAGTGTGAGTTATAGATGATAAACCTTTGCAAAGTCCTTTTGCATAAATGCTCATGTGGCAGCACACACACACAAAAAATTACAAAAAATCAAAACTCTACAACATTGTCTGCAATTTCATTTCATACGACCTCACTTTTACAGCCCGTGCACGCCGCCATAGCGAGGAAGAGTGTGTCGACATGTGTTTGTTGACGGCGAAGGTTATGAGGGGCCAAGGAGAAGAAACACCTTGTATGACAGCCGCGGAGTTAAACGAGGCCCAGGGGCCCTCCATATTAAGGAGAGGATTTCCCTGCTCATAAATATTCTGTTTTTAAGATGGAAATTTCAGGTTGCGGTAATCAGGAAAAAAGAAAACACACAAAGCAGGAACAGCTTGAGGTTTCTCTGAAGGAGAATCTGTTCTCGAGTTGTAAATCTCTCTTTTATGGGGCGTGCACGAGGTCCAAGATAATTTTGCTTTCCAAATGGTCCCAACTATAAACATACTTATTTCTTATAGTTTCTGAAGCATAGTTCAAGTCTAACAATCATATATTTTTCTCTTCCAACAATAAAGATTCACTCAGTTTGTTTGAGGACACTGACTAAAACTTGGAAAAGCGCAAAGAAAAAAAAGGACTATTTTTCCTTCTGTCTTTTTGTAGGATCTGGTGAATTGGACACTGTGCCATTGCATTGCTTGAAATGCGTTTTTATTAATATACAAGTTTTTTATTCTGTTACAAATAAAGGATATCATAGGACATTAAGAGAATCTACTGGTTTTGGATTCAGAAATACATTAGCCTCTCCTGTATATTGGACTATTACATGAAAATCAAAATGCGTTGAAAATGTTTGCTCGTCAGTGGTATAACATGGAAAGAAATGTGAAAAAACGAAACTATCTTTTTTTTAAAAAAAAAAAAACTGCATAAATGTCAGTAACCCCCCCGTTTTTACATGGATGAGGAAGTCTTTGTCGGTTTGTTGTTGATTTTTTTAAAAGAAAAAAAGAAGAAAAAAGCTGTTGATCCCATTGTTTTTGGTGTGTGATTTTATCCAACACCACAACCAAAAGGGGGACAAAGGGAATTCCACGTAGTCCATAATACATGAGTCTCAGTCCTTCTGACTGAGTCCGAGAACAAGATCTCTGATTTTTTTTAAAAAAGACCAAAAAAAAAAAAGATCTTTCTGAGAAACTCGCCCTCCGTTTCAGTCACAATCACAAATGTAAAACTATGCAGATATTCAGCTACAGCATCCCATCTAGATGTCTTTTTTTTTTTTTTTTTGCACAAACAAGAGTTCAGGAGACCAAAAAAAAAAAAAAAAAAAAAAAAAAAAAGGGCGGCTTGGAGAAGAATCCTCCCATCACTCGGTGTCCCGACAACATTTTGCGTATATTTGTAGAAACGGCATCAACGGCATCGTGAGGCTGCTCCAGAAAAAAAGGAGAGGAGAGACTTCACGATCCAGGTTGTGTGAGATGATGCTCATCCCGGAGATGGTGTCTGTCTGCGGGGGGGTGGGGGTGGGGGGGGAGGGGGTGGGGGTTCAGCGGCAGAGAGGGTCCCCTCCCCTCCTCCCCCCACCCTCCCCCCTCCCCAAGCCTCTCCTCCCGCCCCTCTCAGTTGACCGTGGGCACCTGGTTCAAGCTATACTCCTTGGCTTTGAGCCGCAGGTTGGCGATGCTGTTGGCCATGTTCATTCCCTGGGACGTGTTGGTGTTGGAGCAGGTGGGCGGGTAGGTGGCCATGGCGCTGAGAGACAAGAGGAGGGGGAGGGGAAGGGGAGGAAAGACGTGGAAAAGGTTACATCACCTGTTGCTGTCAGCAAGCTAGAGCTCAGTATGAGCTGCAGCTGTGGAAATATGAAAAAAAGGAACAAAAAAAAAAAATAGGTATCACTGATCATGAGAGAAAACTTAAAACTAAATCTGACGTTAAGATACTCACAACCCCAAACATCCCCAACAGGAACATCACCAGTGTTTCTGCACGTTTTAACCTTCACTCATCACCGTTTTCACAAAAATATATGAGATTGGTTAATTATGTTTCAACTTTGCAGCTTCTTCCTTTAAAACTTTTGGTGATTGACTCTCTTTTTATGTAATTTTGTCAAAAAGAATATATCTTTCTACATTAATGAGGGACAAATCATCACCAGACTGTAGTTTTTGCTCCTTGGAGATAAATTATATTCACAAGGTGTGCAGGAATATTGCCCAGAAATAATCTTTTTTTTATGACAAGAGCTATCAGAGTTTCTATCCATACTCCTACTATTCTCATTTAATCTGTCAATGAAGGAGAACAGTGTATTTATTGATCATCTGCTGTTGTAAAGTACTTCCCATCTGTCTCTGGTAGACTATTTATCTATCTTTCTTGATATTTCTGTCTTTGGATTAAGTGACTGTAAGAATACGCTGAGCTCAAGGTTGTAATGTTAAATCCTTGAGCTGCTTAATTCATAAAATAAAACAAATGTCAGAATGATTTTTTTTAGCTGTGAGAAATTTAGTGATTTTGTTGGATGTGGCTGAAAACTCAGGAAACTGGAATAAAGAGAGAGGGGTGGTTTTTCCAAAGTTAATAATGAACCTTCAACAGCAAAAAATGTCTGTTAATTTTTTAAATTGTCACTTTTTTTCTCCTTTATAGCGTCTTTGAGATAGAAATCTCTGTATTTTATTTTCCAGTTTTCTCTCTTTTTTCCTTTCTTAAAATGTATTTTTCCTTTTTGGAAAAATAATTCTGTCTCAAGAGTGTTTTTTTCTGTTAAAATGTCATAAATAATCGGTCACAAACTGTGTTTCCGTTCATGTCGGGAGCAGCGTCGTTTAGGTGACGATCTCGTCAACTTCTGGTGATATTTTCCTGTCTGTTCCTGTAGATCACAGGACTAAATGTTTTTATTTATTCATAGAATTATCTTCCCACCTTTCAATCTATTTGTCTTTATCGGAACATTCAAGATTGAAGTTAATCGTCAATTTTTATTTTTATTGTCAACATGAAACAGAAGTTAATGGTGTAAAGTTGACGTCATTGTCCACGCAAGAAGAACTGCACATCACATACTGTAGCAGTGTGTGTGTGTGTGTGTGTGTGTGTGTGTCTCTTTTTTTAATCTTTTTGTGAAGATTCAACTTGAAACACATTTGTAGTCGCCGTCTTTTAACCGTTCCAACATTTGTCTGAAGCAGCACATCCTGATTTTATTTTATTTTTCTTGTTCTTTCCTTTCTTCTGTTGTTTCCTTGTATTGCTGCAAAGCACTCTGGGTCGACTGTTTTGTATTTAAAGCTCTATTTACTGTGCAGAAAGTTGAGTTGTCATTGTGTAATAATGCACTTATGAGTGCAGATGGACTTGAAAAGTCTGCACTACATTACCACACAGCCATGACACAACTTAGACTAAAATAAAAGCAGACACAACGGATTCTTTATCTCAAGAGTGTTTTAAGATCTTTGTCTATAAATTGGTTTTACTGTACAGAACTCATAAATAAATGGAAACCAATGGCTGCCAGAAAAAATCTGATATATTCATTAAATGCTTTTGAAAATGTAAAATTGACTAAAATGTGCAAAAACACTGGTGTGATCCTTTAAAGACAACAAGACAGAACAGAAAAAAAACAACTAAACTGGGCTAAAACGTGCAAAAAAACAGCATTATGCTCCTTTAAAGACAACAAGAAAAGAACTAGATGTAGTAAAGTGGTAGCGTACTTGTTCTCTGAGGGCAGCATTTTCTGTGGCACTCGCACTGGCCCCCCCTCCGGCATTGGATACCAGCTTTAGGATAATATACAATGAAGTGTTAGCACCACATTAGCGTGTTCCACATAGCATTATTCCTGCTTCAGAAAAGATTTCCCTCGTTGCTCTGCGTCCGGCCAAAAAGCTCTCAGTGAGTTTGAGCCTCGGCCGCAGGGTTTGATATTTTATACCAAGTTTCATAACGGAGGATTACTGTAAATCATGACCAATGTAACCAGAGTCACAAAAAATGTTGCCCAGTAGAGCTCTGTCTCTCCGTGTAGCATTCATTATCTGGTGTAGTGTAGCAGAGAGGGGTCACGGGGGTCAACAATGGATTTAATACGGTTTGTTTTCACATTATCACCTCGTCAGGAGGGTCACAGGATCTGGCCCCGCCCTGCTCATGCTGACAGAGAGAGAGGGGCGAGGAGCGAGGAGAGGGGGGTGTTTTGATTCGACACAATTAGTCTGGAGTTAGATACGTGCTGTTATATATGTAGTGTAGAAAAATGTCTGCAGGGAAGATAGAGGCAGGAGGCCACAGCAGAGTTCAGGAAGAGAAAAAGGAAAAAAGTCAGAGAGAGAAGCAACAAGATGGACAAAAACAAATCTTTGCACCAGTGATGGAAGAAGAACTCAAACATTTTACTGAAGTATAACAACATTTAAACAAAGTTCCAGCATGAAAAAGATGATTTTGGGCCTCAAAAATCTCGTTGTAGTGTGCAAAATTAAATCAACTGGTCCATCATGCATCAAGTTTATATTTAAGTCAACACAATAACTAATCAAAAACAGCTTGATGACTTTGCAGTGGTGATGTGCTGTAAAAATGGGAAAGTATTTAAAGTGACGACGGGTAAGAATTCTTTTATTTTACAGTCTATATCGATTATACTGTAATATTTGATATAATATACGATGTTTGGAGTCTGGCTTTATAATACAGTCAATCTTACATTTGTTCGAGGCAAAATTTGGCACCAACTTTTAGATATTTCGATCATTTGTAGGTTCAGTAAGCCAATACTATCATACTGGAAAAACAGAAAAACCACAATGAGAGTCGAGCATGTGATTAAGTTTATGCGAGGACAACATTTTGTGTTTAACGGTTCAAATTTAGCGAGTCAGTTTGGCATATTTAAACTCTGTTGTAAAAAGCCGTTTTAAAATAATAATAATTGTAAAAGTTCTGCTTTTAAATTAAAATTTAAAACAACAAATCAGCTGTTTCTCTGTAGAATTACATTCGTATTATACGCTTTGGGGGAACTCTAATGCTGCACACATTATACTTTTGTTGATCAACATATTGATAAATATTCATATTACATATATCTGTTAACTGCCAGCATATTTTGGATGATCCATGCATGCTAAACATGCAAAAATATTAACTTTTTTCATTTGTTTTCCAAATGACAACAAACTTATACATGTCTGAAAGTCATTAAATCTGCAAAGTATCTCATACAGCAAGTAAAAACTCAAGCTGTTACATAAACGTAGTGAAGTAAAAACGGTAATATTTTCCTCTGAGCTGTAGCGGAGGAAAAGTAAAACATGTAAATGTGTCAGAACGTCGAAGTAAAGTCAGTTTCCACCTCTGAATCGGCCGCGTACGTGCAACACGGATACAGAAAACTGAAACTAGAAGCGAGATGCAGACATGAAAGAGAGATTAGCGGAGAGACAGAAAGGAAAAGTCGACCCATCGGAGGGTGAATCCTCGACAAACGGAACAAACAGACCGAAGCTTTCTGAGCGAGCAGACGTCAAATAGTATGTCGCGTCTCTTCTGCTGGTTAGAAAAACTGCTTCGCCACATTTTGTTCGAGAGATTCCTACATTCAAAATGTATTTTTCTTATTGTCAATGAATCTCATGTGCAGACTCAAACCATCTACTGTGTCACCTTGAACACACACACACTGTAAAATACTCCCAATAAACGCTCTATTTCTCCTGTTTGTTTGAGGGTTTAAACATGAATCTATATATATTTGTGATGTGTGATTTTCAGAGCCACAGACGGAGCAGAGAGACGGACGAACACATCGTTGGTTTGGTTCTGCAGCATCAGACTCATCCTTACGTATTTATGTCTGAGTCGTCAACTCTGTCTCCTAGAAATTATGTTCATATATACGACTAAACTGCAACAGCAAATACGTTTTTCTGGAGACGTAACGCTGCTTTTCTCTCAACAAAATAGTGAATTAACATAATTGAGATGTTGATACTGAACATATGAGTGAAATGTTCAGAGACAATGTTCTTTTTTCACCAAAATATTCAATCTTGCAGCACGATATCTGCATTGTTTAACTTTTTTACAGTTGTGTTTAAAGTTGGAGAAAGATCCAAAAAAAAAAAAGCGCTTTTCTTACGTAATTTCTAGGAGACGGGGGTCGGAGTTGTTGACTCTTATTGGAGCGCTCTGTGTAAATAAAGGTCGGAGTGAATGAAACATCAAGAGCGTCCGCCGCTGAGCCGCAGCTCATCACATCAGATGTGATGTCGGTTTGAGGTCCAGGTGGATCAGAGGAGATGAAGACTCTCAGAGGAAGTATGAGGAGTATGCGCAGGTAGAGGAGGAGGAGGAAATGAAACAATAACACAGAGCGGTGAGCGAGATGTCATGGTGGAGTTTTATCAGCTTGTGTGATGTGATTGTGCTGCGGGAGAAAAACAGGAGCGATACGGCAGACTTCAGTACGCTACATTAAACTCTACATTTATCTGATGGCTGCACTTGTGGATACTGGTTTTTATTCACAACTAAGCTCTTTCATATCTTTATCTGTGTCCTGCTGTTTTTCTTTACTTATCGTCCTCCTTCCTTCTGTCTTTTCTCATGCCTTTGTTCTCTCATTTCTCTTCCTCTCTCCTTTCTTTAGCTACTTGTTCTTTCTTCATTCCTTTCTTTACTTTTTGTTTCTGTCCTTCTTTCCTCCATCCTTCCCTTATACTTTTCTTTCATTTCATCTTTTTCCTCCTTCAGCTGAAGTAGAAACAGCTGAACTACCTCTTCGCAATGACTTCACTCTTATTTGACTGATACAAGTATTAAACACTTAACTGCTGACACGTGTTTACTTTTACTGAAGTAAAGTTTGAAAGCAGAAATGCTTTTCCATCTGGTTTAATTACTTTTAATAAATAAATTTGAGTTCTTCTTCCACTACTGAAGACTTTCACTTGTTAGTAAAGAAGCAGCTCAGTGTGTAAACAGGGTTTTGTTAAGAGTGTTATTGTAAAGTAAAGTTTGTCGGGTGATGGCAGGTGAGATATCAGAGGGCAGTCTACCTGTAGGGGGCGGCGCTGCCCCAGGACAGGTAGTCATTCGGGCGTGGCGCAGGACGCGGTACGATTGGCTGCTCCACTGCCGTCACGTCTCCTGAGTAGGATTTGAGGAGCGAGGCGTTTTTGCTGGCCAGCATGGCGCGCTCGTTCCGGCGGAACTTAGCTCTCCTGTTCTGAAACCAAACCTGGAATGACACAAAAAAAAACACAAGAAAATAAAAAAACATCTATTGTTACTTTTTTCTGTCAGTTTTAATCTCTTCATCAAACCTGTCATCAAGAAATGATGTTTTTATATCACGAAATTGACATTTTTCTGTATTAACTTCACTGATATGTGATATATGTGCAGAGTTTGACACTAGAAGGCTGTTTGCATCTGCTGAGATCGGAAAGCTTCTCTGATTTGAAGGGGCGGGGCCTACGAGCAGGATTTATGACATCACAAATAGTTTGGAGCCAATCTTGGTCCAATATTCAACTTATACAAGCGTGATGTGGAAACGTGAAGCTTCCAGAGCACAAACGCTGAGAAGAGAATAAACTTTACAGTGAAGGAGGAGACGTCTTGTGTCCAGCAGTTACACTTTTGAAATGAAATATATTTACATATTCACAGATTTTGGAAGTAGATGTCATTTTAAGGATTTAAACAGGATAATTGAACTGCTTTTGTAGAAAAAAAAACATATCAGACACAAATTATTAATCAAAGTAGAGTATTTTGTAAACATCTTACAACAAGTCCAGAGGGGATCTTTAATAATGCAACTGCAAGATTGGATCTTTTGGCAAAAGAAAAATAAAATATGTTGCTAGTGAACATTTTACTTATATAAACTTTTCTCTTAATAAAGTCATTACAGTGTGTGGTGGTTAATGTTGGTTTTCACTGTATTATATATACTTATATATTCTGTATTATTCTACATTTTTGCGACTTGACAGATTTGTTAACATTTACTCACCATGTTGATGTAATTTGAGCTTCATTATGTTTACATCAAAATGTATTTGCTGTTGTAATTTAGTCGTATAAAAACATAATTTCTCGGTGACGGCGTTTTCATAGAAGCTACAATCATTACAAGTTGTGTAGAAAAGCTTTGATCAAACATCCCGAAAGTTTTCAAAGACACCAAATATATCAGGCTGATATATTTAAGTGAGGGTCACTTACAATATATCAGCATGTATATAATACATATATCACTTAGAATATATCACTATGTATATAATACATATATCACTTAGAATATATCACTATGTATATAATACATATATCACTGACAATATATCAGCATGTATATAATACATATATCACTTACAATATGCTGAACATACAGACGGACATTTTCCTGTTTATGATCTACAGTCTGCTGTTAGCTTCTGTCATTATTGTACTTTGTTTTTGTTTGTTTTGTTTTTCCTTCCTATGTTCATTTTAGTTTTTAAATATTTTATTGTGGAGCACTTTCTAACTATTGTTTTGAAAAGTCCTGTACAAATAAAATAATTATTACAGTTTGGGTTTTTTTTGTTTTAATCAGTGTGGGAATGACGGACTCTGCCACTGACGATGCAAACTAGGATATAAAGAGAAAACTAATGAGTGTAAATACATTTAAACTAAAAATCTCTGGGTTCAAATTTTAACCTGACGCACCAGATGGTTTGTTACACAGAACCATCTGAGAAGTCGCCCATTGAAACTGTTTGGAGAAGGACGGGCATGACCCATCTGTCTATCACTGTCTAACCTCGCCAGGCAGCTGGATTCACGACGCTGATTGGTCCGAACCGCCGCTGGTTCGGACGCCAGCGCATAACTTGAAGACCGACATGATAAACGTGATGTCACGATCTCGCAAATCCAGCTGCCTCGCAAAGCAAGTTCAATACAGCACCGACACAACAGTGTGTTAACAGCTAAAAACTGTCACAAAAATTACAAAACCACATGCGTAGGACGTTCAAAAGATACGGAAGTTATTAACAATCAATTAGAAACTGTGACATGTTAGTTTAAAAAGAGTAGAGCAGATTATAACGAGCTTTAGTTTGGGTAAATAACCATAACAGTAAAATAAAAAATAAGACTAAAACTGGTTCAAACAACCTCTGGTAACATTAACCAGTACTGTGTTGGTGTTATATTGACCCAAACTGGGTAAAATTTGAACCCAGTGATTTTTAGTGAATTAAACCATAAATAGTATCAAAAATATATATATAACTTTAATGTTTGGCAAATCATTCAGTGATAATGAAAATGTATTCACACCTCGTCTCTTAATGATGAATTTATTGCATAAATCATTAAACATGGCTCCACCTTACATAATATTACTTTATTAGTACTTTTAAGTAATAAAAGGTATTGCTAAATTGCTGTATTAGTATCAATATTGATCATTCTGGTTATGGTTCCACTCTAACTCACCAACCAGGTCTCCACTAAAGAAAAGATAAACTCTGTTGTGTCACAGCTGTAGTTCGATCTCGTCCTCTTCAGAAAAACAACAGTACGGGTCGAAAATCCAGTCGCCAAAAACGACCTGTAATTACGTTTGAGCGACAGACGCCATCTAGCGGCCGTAGTGATTATGACGCGGTTCAGAAAGCATATTTATGAGGTGACAAACGTCCATATTAAATGGATGTCTACAGAGAGATAGATGGTAAGAAAAAGTGGATGCAGGAAACCGCCGTTCGCTTCCAGTTTCCAACCGCCAGTATCATGTTTCCAGCTGCGAGTTGGGACAGTTTTTGTTTTTTTTATAAAAAAAAAAACATAACTACAATTGTTGTGGTGTTTACTGATGCCATGATGACGAAGGTTGCTTAACTTTAAGGAAGAGTAACTATAAACCACATCACATTTCAAGTGATCATTTTAAACCAAACCATGATCTTTCCCCCTAATCCTAACCAAGTGGTTTTTATGCCTAAACCTAACCAGACCTTTAACCACAGCGTTGTCACACCATAAAACATCATTATTTCTTAACAGTGATTTGTAACGCTTTTTTGGAAAGACATGTTAGAAAATGCTCTTCTGGGTCGCTCTGGCGTGGTAAAACCCGCTCATGTGGTTGATTAATTATGAGAACGTGTTGGAAAAACGAGACTTTTGTCACATGTCATCATCGAGTTTCTCTACAGTGTAAACAGCCCAAAAAATAAATCTTTAAAATCTGAACAAATCTGAAGTTTTTCTGGACAAAAAGCGTCCAGTGTCTTCCACACACACACACACACATCCTTGATTTACATTTTGCCGTCTCCCACTTCTTAAGAACATAACCCCCCCCCCACCTCCTCACCCCCCCCATGTCTCGCTCTTTGCTAAACAGATGATGATGTGACTCGGGGGGTGCTAGTGTTGTTCCTCGCTGTGAAATCAAATCCATTATTAGATGCTGCGGGCGCTCACAGGGGCTCGCTGCTCGCTGACGCACAGCCTCAGGAATGAGCCCAAAGTCTCTTTTATCAAAGGATTTCTGCATCGCTCTCTGCTACACATTAATCACAGATGTGCTCCGTCTTCTCCCTCCAACATCACTATTTCCTCTTTACCCTCTCGCTCTCTGCCCACAGTACAAATATTCTCACTGTGGTGTTTAAGGGGGGGGGGGGGGGGGGGGGGGGGGGGGGGGCAGAAAAATATACATAAAAGCAGTAAACGCATTAGATATACATGTATTTCTTGTATTTGATATCACTGTTTAATAAGTGCAACTGAAGGCCTGTTAGCATTTAGAACAATAGCTGCATAAACTTTCTGCATAAGTAAAGAAAGAAGTACTTCTATGTTCACTTTCCCCCAGTTTTGTCCCCCCCCCCCCCTTCTTTCACAGTTTTACAGTTGCAGCTCGAGTGACTCACTAACATCTCTCTAAAGACTTTCGTCCTACTTTTCTAGCTGTAAAAATCCAGATGAAATAAGCACAAAAAAAAGAAATGCAGATGTACATTTGACCTTCAAGTGTTACCAGATTAATGAGCAGCAGCATCATGAATATTTTTGGGGAAGTTTTGCCTCTCAGGCTACCTACACAAACATCTGATTGGTGGAGCTTGTTGAAGTCTGGGAATAATCTCTGCACGAACTACAAAAAAACTAATTACTCTTAAAAAAAAGAATGCTGATTATTAATCAGGACTAAAGCAGCAACAGACAATACTCCTGAGACAAGAATTCTTCTTCTGGTGACCAGAACTATCGCATATGTTCAGTCTTAAACTCTTTGCATGCTGTTGTATGTATTATATTTCTGTATTTTTTGATTAAAGATGTATCTGCTGCCTTCTCAAAGTCTGTTCTCAGTCGGTGAAACGAAATGTTATTTGCATTAACGGCACAGAAACGAATGCAGGTTTTTTTTGTCTTTTGTCCCTGAAAACGTATGAAACCAAACCTACTTCCTCGAGTACTTTTATAAGGCTGAACGGGAGCGCAGGTCTCAACGTTTTAAATCCATATCCTCTGCTTTATTTGACTGATTACTTAAAGGATATGACATCATTCATTAAAGCAATGACAGCATCACATTAAGCTCCTGTTCTTCTGCAGCCCTCATGTGCTGCACACTCACAGTTTATCACTGATCTGTGAACTGCTGAGGAAATTAGACATCATTACATCCACTTTTCTGATCACATCCAGTCCTCTGGGGGAGTTTTTCAAACTGCTCACAGACTCTGAACTATCAGTAATTATTTAAAAGATCATGCGGAGAGGATCTAAAGTGTCTGTAAGGTGCTGAGACCTTCTCATCAGTCCTTTTTTTTGAGGCTGCTTAATCCAAAATCTAAACACGCTAACAGGCTCTGATAACGATCAGCCACTAAGTAGCATTATTAACTCAATCTATTAGCGTAAGAGCTAACAGATGATGTTTGTCCTGTTTGTGTGACTGTATGTCCTCCAGTTTCTCTCCAAGAACAGCCTGTTTCTCAATCATTTGACTTTCACTTTGAGGTTTTAGGACCCCAGAGATTCCTAAAAGATTCCCGAAGAGTTGCCAAAAACTTAAGAACAATATATGATTTATGAACTGATACAGTGAGGTTCTGTATCTGTGTGTTTGTATGAAGTACCTGTTTATATTTTGGGTCACTGCAGTTAAAGTTTTTACAGTATGATCTTACTTCAGGACTGTGCAAACTTTGCTATCTGGTGAGTTTTATAGCTTCTTCTTTTGGTCAAAGGTTTGTCGCTGTTAAACCTGTCTGATAAATCACTGCTGCTGGAGGGAAAACAGTGAGGAGGGCTCTGGAGGTCTACAGGACACATCACGTGGGATAAAGAAGAATATTTAACCAGCGACGACGACGACGACGATGATGATGATGGTGCCCCTGTTCGTACCTGGACTCTGGCCTCGGTGAGGTTGACCCGGCGGGCCAGGTCCTCCCTGACGAAGGCGTCGGGGTAGTGTGTCCTCTCAAACACTCTCTCCAGAGCCTGGAGCTGGCTGCTGTTGAAGGTGGTCCTGTTCCTGCGCTGCTTCCTCTTCTTCTTCTCCTCTGTGTTCATCTGTTCATCTATGGGGAGGGGAGAAGAAAGAAGAAGAAGAAGAACTGTTATATTATACTGTTACTACTACGGGCTTTTTCCGTGCCGGAGGAGCACAAATAAAGTAAAGAGAAGGTTTAAAGCACCGTGTCAGAACACATCTAACTTTAATAAGAAGAAGAAGAAGCTGCTGCTGCAGGCTGCTGCACAGAAGTTCATGGATTCTCCTCGAGCTACAATCAGAAATTACAATTAATCCATCAGAAAGAATTTTGATGACTCATGGTTGTATAATATAAAAATCTGTAGAAATGAAAAAGATTTTTAAAATATTGTGTATTGTCATAATTTTAACCACCAAACAGCAGATTGGTTACTTAGAATTAGCACCAGATAAGCAGTTTCTTTACCCTTTAAAGGCTTTTTTGTGTAGTGTTTCCTTATAAGGACAGATGATGTTGTATTACTGTGTAGATTTGTGATATTGGGCTAAACAAATAAAAACGGACTCGACTTGAATTTAAAAAAAACTGTTTTTCTGATTTTTTTCTGCAGAAGCTTGTGTCCAGAAACATGAGGAGCAACTTCAAGTTCAGCGTCTCGCTCACAGACACTTCAACACCTGGACAGGTGGAGCCGGGAATCGAACCATCAACCTCTCTGATTAAAGGCCGAACCGCTCTACCACCTTCATCTCACTTTTAATATGTAAGTACTGCTGATACTTTTGTTCTCTTGTATGTTAAATTGCAATTTAAGTGAATAATCTGATCTGATCCATAACTGGTAATCTGATGACAACACTGCAGCTGTAACTCAGCAGTGAGTGTCTGCAGCATCATCATCATCATCATCATCATCATCATCATCACATCGTCTGCTTTAGTAGAAAATGTTTAGAAATTCTATAAAATCTGCACGTTGATCTGAATCTGCATCTAAATACACAAATGTAGAGGTGTCACCGCCTGGAAGCTGAGACGCTTCCATCTAAACTAATTTAGTTCTTCACACAAACACATTTCTTGTCAATCAATTAAAGTAAAACGCCCTAAAAAAATCATCTACAAATCGAGGAACACGTGTCAGATTGTCTTTTTCATCACGGTTTAGTGCAGCAGATTGTGAGAAAATAATGAAAATGTATAAAATGTTTTGTCTCACTACATAAAAATGTCAATTCACAGCTTTGAAAAACTATCACATTAAAATAATTCAACATCCTTCCAGGAACTGGTGACTCTGGTGTGATATTTGGATTATTCAGAGTAACACGGACGTCGTTTGTTGGAAAAAAGATGCTGCCGTCGAATTTTTAAAATCTAGCTGCACAAACTAAAATCCTTTTTACCTCCGTTACACTGAGACGGAGGCAAAAAAATCTCAAATGAATCCAAAACTACCTGCACGGATCGTCACCAGTAAATTCAGTAATTCAGGTGAAGTTATTCACTACAGAAAAAAAACACCGTGATCAGCTCCAAAAACAACCCGGTTGTCTGTTGGACGGTGTCCTAACTAACAAATGAAGCAAACATACAAATGAGCGAGAAGCCAAGACTGAAAACATCACCTCACTGCAGGTAAATATAAAACTCAAGAAGAAGAAGAAGAAGAAGAAGAAGAAGAAGAAGAAGAAGAAGAAGAAGAAGAAGAAGATTTCCTCCAGGAGAACCTTCCAGCTGCTCGTTGTTCTTCTTCTTCTTCTTCTGCAGGCTGGAATCAGTGTTGCTGCCTTGTGGCTTCACAACAAAACCACAATCACACTTTCATATTCATCCATGTTCCTGCCTGATTACACACACACACACACACACACACACACACACACACACACACACACACACACACACACTAAGGTACTCAGTATTATACTCCTGTTTGGTTGAACTTTACTCGAATATTTCAACGTTTTTGAGATACTTTCTGGCAGCTTTAAGACTCAAAATTATATCTTGTATGTTTCTGTAAAACAGCCTCATCTGGAAAATAAGAAAAGATGGATTATATATATATATTATTCTGTCCGTTTATTCAGATTTCTCTTCCTTAAAGCTGCAACTAACGATTATTTTAATTATCGATTAATCTGTTGTTCGGTCCATAAAATGTCAGAAAATTATGAAAAATGTGGATCAAAGTTTCTCAAAGATCAAAGAAAGAAGCAGAAAATATTCATATTTGAAAAACTAGAATTTTTCTTCTTAAAACTCAAACTGGTAAAAAAGTTCAATGTTTTTATGATATTAATACTTTTGATGTCATCGTGATGCAGCAGCTGTGTTACTTTATCATGTGACGCTGTATCGTTTATTTCCGTTGTATCATCTATTTATTTATTTATTTATTTATTATTTCTTTTTCTATTTATACCGTTTCTGCCCAGATGAAAGCCAGTCTGTGTTTTTGGCTCTGAAATAAAAACTCTCTTCACTCTGCCTGAAAGAGCCTGAAGAACATTTAATTTACTATTAAAAACTTTTTATTTGAATCAGCTGAAGAGTTTGTTTGGTCGCAGTGATAAAAAGTCAAACATGTCGGTTTTTCATTTGCAGTTTTGACTGTTTGTTGTCGTTCGTCCACACAAAAAGTTTTTGTTCAGAAACATGATTCAAAATTATAAGGATAAAGAAATTCAGTTATTTTACAGATGTTATAGGATGAATATTTTAACAATATATTAATTTAATAATCTGGTCAGCTGATGTAAATGAGCTTTAACTTAATGAATGATGTGAATCTTCCTCCTTCATCACTGTCGTCATTTAAAAACAGCCTCAGTTATATAACTTTTAATATTAAAGAGCTTAAAAGTTCATTCTTGACCCTCAAACTTTGATTATAGTTTCACAGAAACAATCCTGACTCCAGAGCTTTCAGCCGCATCTCACAGTCTTCCTGAGAGAGACTGGAGTTTGTTCAGTAAAATTAAAATGTTTACCAAATCTGTGCAGAAGGAAGTGATCTGACTGGGACATTCAGAGATGAAGGAAAGTCCCCAAAACTTTGGAGATTCAAAGTTACAACATCAACTATAAACTCTGGCATTTTTTAATTTTTTATTTCCAGTTTTGTCGATTTCACCCTTAAAGACAGCGAGTACTTGAACTTTTCCTTCTCCGGAACGTTTGACTGCTGATACTGATATTTTTTGTGAGCATGTTTTGTCTTTATTAGTAGAGTACAGTAGAGACCTGACAGGAAATGAGTGCGGATGACGTGCGACAAACGTCCCCCGGTTGGATTTAAAGCGTGCAGGGACGCTGCAGACGCCAGAGGACGTCCTGTATGTGAGGAAACTTACAAACACACGACATGTAGTGAAGCCTCACAAACACACACAGACCATCATCATGGAGCAAGATGCTGCTGCAGCGTGTTTGTTTTATTGTCACCATGTTGTCTAATGAGACAATCACCCCCCCCCCCCAACAAACAAACAAACACACACACACACACAGTCGCAGCTGAGACTAGAGTTTAACTCACAGTGGTTAACCATCTTTACAATAAAGCTACTGGTGACTCCTCATCATCACACTTTATGGTTTTACCAAAGTTTTTCCTTTTCAAATGATCCTAAAAATCTAATTTCACTATTTCACAACAAAAAAAAGCCCCAAAAATTAGAGAAAAATCAGGAAACAATTAAGTTAATTTGGTGTAAAAGGAACATTTTCTTCATTCTTATATGTATCTAATCATCATGTGACCGCTCGGGTTTATCTCCAGACCCTTTCTGGGCCCCCGAACAACAGTTTATCCACCGTTTACAGCTGATTTTAAATCTGAAACAGTCTTATAATGAGTCAAAGTATCAGCAGCATTTCAGTCAGTATCAATAGAATAAAAAACTATTAAAAGTAGATGTTTATTATTGAACATTTTACTTCAAAGTGTTAGAAAAATATATTCTTCTTCATCTAAAGTTATAGTTTTCATTCTGCTTCCTTTCAGCCTGTTGAACGTGTTCGTCCTTCAGCTCGTATCAGCTGCGACTATATAAAACAAAACAAAAAAAAGCAGCTTCACAATCTTTTTGGCCTTTGACCTTCTTCATTAAAATGAAACGACGCCGACTCGTCACACTGCAAGCTGAGACCTTAATAACCGAAAAGTGATTTTCTCTCCTCAGATTGTTTTTTTTTTTTTTACAGGCCTGAAGAAGTAAAACTGTCCAATATTTCACAGGAAAAAAGCAAGTTTTTCAGATTAAAACTGGAAATAAATAAATATATTCAGATTTAAAGATTAAAGGACAAAAAGAGAAGAGAATTTGTTTTCCTTCCTAAAGCCGTTAATTATCTGGTGACCAACATGCTGAGAAACAATCGATTCAACTACTAAAAACTATATTTTGTGGACATTTTGTACATTTTTCATGTAAAATCCAAAATCTGTAAACACTACCTCCAGCTGTCAGATTAGTGAAAGTGTATTTTATTTATTATAATCTATTCTTCTGCACTTGCTGCTTTATTTTTTTTTTTTATTTAAAGAACATTGAGTGAAACTAAATCTGCACAAAATTATCTTCGACCTCGACTTTAAAAACACAATATTTCTCTCTTAAATATTGTAGAAAAAAACCTCTAAAATCTTACTTTCCACCTCTGTAGCATCAAACATGTCAAAGCTGAGTAGACTTTACATAAAAATGTGAGGTTTTAAACAGGCCTGTGTAACATTCATGCTATTCTACATGGTTTATGGAGACACACTTGAACTGCTAAAGGCCTTATTTACCACCAAAAGTCTCTTCTCTGACTCTTATTTCCATCTAGTTTCCTCTTGTGTGACTGTGAGTTTGTAATAAATCAGCAGCAGCAGCAGCAGCAGCAGCAGTTCTGAGGCTTTTTCATAATTTTGGTGAAATTTTGGGAAAATAAAAAATAAAACAGACAGAAAGTGAAAGATCTTCGAGGACGTTGGACGCAGTAAAGTGAGGCTGTAAAGGCTGATGGCAGCAGCTGCACATGGCTAACCAGAGACCAGAGACGCATAGTTTCAACCCCCCCACCACAGTCCACCCCCCCACCCCCCAGAAAACAGACGCTTCACAAGCTGGAGGTTTAAATGAGAATCATGACGCACTTCATTAGTCTGTTTCATGACGTTACAGAAAACACTAAATGATGTCATGAAGTTTCTGGTCAACATACTGACTGAAGAACATGTTGCTGCTGCTGCTTTCACTGAGTTCAAGTCATTGATCACTACGTTGTTTTTCTTTTTATTTAACTTCATAAATCAAAGTTCTCATCTTATAAACCTTCATTTTCAGTCTTGGAAATTGATTTAAAACTGTATATTAAATATTTTTGTGCTCTAAAAACAAAACAAGCCAGTAGATTATTATATTTATGTTCTTTATTCAGCTTGTTTGTTTAATATTTTTGTCCACTTTGATGCTCATTGTTAATGTTTTTTATTCTTCTGGCTTTTTGACGTTTTGTGCGTTTTTGTGATTCAATAAAGTTAATTTTAAAAAAAAGAAGAAAAAACAAACCAGTTTTATCTGACAGATTAGGAGACGTTATTTTTACTGTTAATGACATGAAAACTAAATATCAAAATAAAATGGAGTCAGTTGTTAAATATGATTAAATATGTTTAAATATTAAACTGTTGATTTTAAGATTTTAGAACAATAACAAGTGCAGAAAAAAACGCTTTAAGGTGGTTTATTAGATCACATGACAAAATAAAAACATTGAACATATTTCAATATTTTACCTGAATGAACTGAATTATTTTGCGGAGTGAAAAAGCGGCTCGAAAGGTGCAATTCTACAAAAATGTAACGCAAAATAAAACCTACAAATGTTGTTTTTTATACTCAAATTTAAAAAATAAAATAAAATACGTGTTTAAATGACGAGCATTAAATGAGATTAATCTATTTTTAGTTGCGTTTTTATTCCAAGTGGATTTAAAAAATCGCGTAAAATATAAAATCCAAACGTCGTTTTTCCAACAAAAAAAAAAAAACAGAAAAAGTCAAACTCGGAACTCAGTCAGCGGTCCTGCTGTGACTGCGGCGGCTTCGGCCTCGGAAAGCTTTTAATTAAAGCTGCAGGCTGACATTTAAAACAGCAAATCAAAGCCATTCCCGTCACCAGCATCATCATCATCATCATCATCATCATCATCCTGCAGCTCCAAGTGTGGCCAACACGTGTGATTAAAGACTGATCTCATTAGCAGCTATCAGTGAAAGTCAATTAGTCCTCCTGCCAAAACTAATTGACGAGAGCAGCTGATTCCTGGAATAATAGAGTAGAAATATATTTTATTTCTGTTTTTTCTCTCTGTTATATGTTATTTTATATTTGTGAAGAAGGCTAGGTTTGTTGAGAATTTATAAAAATAGATGAAAAATACTCAAAGTTGTTCTGAGCAACTGTTGCGTTCAGGTTTCTGTCATAAAATCGTAAAAAAAAAAAAAAGATAAATGTAATTTGCGTGTTTAGGAGGCAACAGTTGGCTTAATTCCTGTGTGAATCTTGTACATCTGGTAATAACCCGGTAATGAACGTTGTCCTCAACATTACGCAATAAACCCAGAATAACTCCACAAATGTTTCTGCTCATCAAAGCAACATTTGTTTTCTAAACCGGGTTGATTAATTCCTTCTGCTGTTTTTTACAGTCAAGACTCAAACACACACACACACACACACACAAACACACACACACATACAAAAAAAAAAAAAAAAAAAAAAGATCCGATGAGATGTTGTTATTTGATTCCTTAATTGTTGGAGCGAGGACACGCGCGGTAATTATGACAAATGATTAGGCTCCGATATTCTGAGAGTGTTTGACAGGCCGAAAATAACCGTGAATTACCGTCGTGACCTGGCCACTTCCTCCCGCACATTTCTCACACCCGCTGCTCCGATTTTTAGCCTTTTAAAAAATAACAATAACACTCATTAAAGCCTATAACGTTTCTGTCAACTTCTGCGAATGGCCCTTTGAGGAGGAGAAGAGGAGGAGGAGAGGAGGAGGAGGAGGAGGAGGGAGGAAGGGAAGGAGGGAGAGGGAGCGTTTATTTACTCTCTCAACGGTGCGCTAGAGAGGGCGAGCGCCGTGTTTCTGCGCTTTCACTGAGGGGTGTATCCGAGTTTTAATCGGCTTTCATCCTTCTCTGCGGCCCGTTTTCAGAAGAGAAAGTTGGAAGTTAAAAGCGCAGATTTGAGGTGGGAACGTCAGCGGCAGCTCAGCCGGCTGTACCCGCCTCTCAGGTCACCGAGCTCGGCCTCATTTTTGCTCACACACGCCCGGAGGATCGTGGATCGTGGCTGCAAAACCGGCTTTGATCGTTATTTAGTGAAACGTTACTGCATATTTTTACCCACCAAACTATCGTGCACGTGGCATGGTCATCACGTGACTTACTCTGAGTAATTTCAAAATAAATTTACATACTTTTTGTTCAAATTTCTTTTTTTCTTCTTCTGTTAAATAAAAAACATCCAAATCCACACGATCAAAAAGATGTGGCCTCATTTAGGTCAACAGTCATCAGCAGAAGATTTACGACCCCTGAGTTTGACTCGTAAGGTTACTTCACTGACCATGTCCACCAACATCACCATACCTCACTGACATCAAAGTGTTAATGGTAAATTAATGGCCGTTCTGAGGGGGAGGCCGTCAGGGATGATGCATTGCCAAAACTCACTAAAGGATTCCTTCCATGCGCGCTGCTTTCTGCAGAGCTCCATTCATGCGCTCCGCACGCGGACACGCGCCAGATCATAATGAAAACAAATGAGTTTACCTTTCAGCTTGTCATTAGGACTACATTTGTGTGAGGTTTTGCAGTATTTTCCGGTGATCAGATCTGATAACATGTGGTTCTCCACATCTGCACTAAAACACATCAGGGAGGAATTTTTTTGAAACTTTTCGTCACAAGATTTAAAAAGTTGTCTCTGATCTCTCGTGCTCAGTCCCAGCCTGTTTCCAGGCTCCTGCCGATCTGCTTTTCACTTACTCTCCTGCTGGGTTGTGTCGCTCCCGCTGGTCAGCCCCGGGGACTCCAGCATACTCCTCCCCGCCTCCCCGACGCTCTCGTCCGCCTGGGTGCCGACCATTTCCCCGGCCTCTTCCAGATCCAACAGGTGGCTGACCGAGAAGTTCTTTTTGGCTTGCAGGTTGTCCAGGTTAGACGTGATCGGACTCTCCAGGCGGTTTGATATCGTAGCTTGCCTGTCCATTACATGTGCATAGCTAGAAGTCATGACGCAAATGGGGAACAGCGGAAAAAAACGGAGCGGTAGCTAATAAGGAGAAGGAGAAGAAGAAGAAGCGAGCCAAGTAGATCCTTGCATGCAGAACGCACAAGCAGCGTCTCCAGAAACCAGCCAGAGACAAACTCGGGTGTTCCGAGCAGAAAGCGGATCTGTTCACATCCAGATGAGCCGCGGAGGGCTCAAACAAACTTTCACAAAGTTTTCTCCTCGCCTGCTTTTCCCGATCAAACCCCTACAGACAATCCATCCAGCGGTGCGCGTCAAACAAGAAAAAAATATCAGCCTCTGCTTGTCCCGCTGCCCCGAGAGCGACTTTCAAAGAGACGCTTTTCAAAGAAGTCCTCTAAGAAGAAGAAGAAGAAGTAGAAGAAGTAGAAGAAGAAGAAGGAGAGCTCTCTTCCCACTCTGGTTGAGTCACATCTGAGCAGGAAGAGCTGTTGCTGCTGATGACGACCAGATGCGCAAAGCTCAGTGTGTGCGCAAAGCTTGCTCAGCGGCAGCTAGGCGCGGGGAGGCAGGACGTTACCGCCGCGCCTCCAGGCTATGGACCCTGTAGTCTCTCTCTCTCTCTCTCTCTCTCTCTCTCTCTCTCTCTCTCTCTCTCTCTCTCTCTCTCTCTTTCTTGACTAAATGAAACTTTTGCGGCCCCTACGAGGGCGGACACACTCTTAATAGGAGCCCCGTAATTACGTGGCAATGCCTTTATGCTGTGTCTGACGTTTCACAGGGCCCCACCACGAGCTGCCCCCCACCACCCCCCCCCCACCCCACCCTCCTCCTCCTCCTCCTCCTCTTCTCCCCTCTCCTCCCTCCTTCAGCAGAAACATCACCATCAGCACCGTCAACACCCTGGTTTGGCCTGTTTTTGTTCCCCTGGCTGGCAAACCTCATGAATGTGAGTGTGAGGAGACACGCTGGTGTTATCACTGGCTGCGCGCTGATAAACCCACTCTGACTGTCCTGCGGTCGGCCACCAATTAAATCAACTATAACCCGTGCCAGTCAGTCTATCCACAGAGCTGTCTGTCAGGGGCGGCAGAGAAAAACATGTGGAGGAGGTTTGAACCCAAATGAGACCTCTATTTTAAACTTAAAGATAAAATAAGGTGGTATGCAACTTTAAAGACCCCCTACAGTCATGTTTCCAGATACTGAAATACTCTGATTTGAATAATAAACTGTGTCAGATATGTTGTTTTTTTTCACAAAAAAGTTCATTTACTTGTCTCCTCTTTCACTGTAAAGTCCATTCTTAGTATTTGGAGGCTTCAAGTTTCCCCCTTTGTGAGGTAACAAGGAAAAACACATTTTTAAAGGAGCACAAGTTAAAGGCCCTTAAAGCAGCAATTTAAATTATTAATCATATCTTGCACTGTACTGTAATTTTATATCCTCCTGTTTAATCTATTGTTTTCTATTTCAACTCATTTTTTTTATCTTCAGTTTGATCTTATTCTCCTTAAATCCCACTTATGTCTTTTTCTATGTGTTTCTTTTACATCTTGTCTTATATAAAGCACATAATAAAAAGGAATTAAAGGGAAGCTTCACCCAAATTACAAAAAAAAAGGTAAAACCACTGAAAAACAAACTGTCAACTCAAGGTTCATTCATTAGTCTTTTCCAGAGCTGTTAACCACATTTCATGGTCTTCCTCAAGGGATGGAGTGGATTTAAAATGTCCCACTTCAAATGTGGTCTTTAGTGTCAGGTGTGAATAGTTGAAAATGGTTCAATCTGAATTAATCTGGTAAGGAAGACCTTAAGATGCAGTCAAGATTCAGACATTAAATTAAGGGATGTGTTCACATTTAAGGAAATCATTAAAGGGAAAGTTCACCCAAATTACAGAAAAACCCCATTTTCTCTCTCTTTCGTCCTGCAGTATACATTTTGGTTTTATTTATCCAGGAGTTTAGATATTAAACCTCGGTACACTGGAGGTGAACAGAGTTTAGATTGTGATGCTCACAACATAGAAAAATCATCGGTTTTCATTGGAACTTTCTACCAAAAGTAAAAGCTCCTATGAAACCTGGTGATAGTGTGTTGTGTTGACTGTCTAGACTGTTTGTGGAAAGAGATGATGAGGTTGATTTCTTAAAGGTTATGTTTTAGTTCTGCATGTGAACACGACAAACACATTTTTATTCACCTTCATTGTTTCATGGTGGAGGCAGAAATTTCAGAGATGTGATCTCTCAAAACTCAGATGAATAAAATCAAAACTAACTGCACGATTCCACCAGAGGTAAATGAGAAAATGTGTTTTTATAATTTGGTTGAGCCCTTTAATTATCTCTTTATATGTGTAGACATCACTTAACATAATATCATGGTACTTTTAATATGACTTAATTCAAACCTGATGTTTATTACACTACATACTGGCCCATATAGGAGTGATGATGTCTGTTCAAGGGCTTGATGACAGTCAAATAAGCTCATTTAAAGATGTTTATGTCCACAATGATGATCAAATCCTGCAAATGTAACGTTGCCCCAGACGTTTGGTTGAACGTTACTTTTATAAAACTGTACTTTGTGTTTATTAAATCACCTGTTTCACCTGTTCACGATGATAAAATCTTATAAGGAAACATTATTCCCTCACTAACAGGTCCACACAGCTCTTACTAATCATGAAACAGCAGTTGCAGCTTTGTGGTTTCATCAGCCACAGGTGTGTGATTATCAGGTACTTTACAGCGGCTCAGCCAATCAGAGCTGCGGGAACACGGAGACTCTCCACTGCATCGACTGAGCTGACAGTCTAAAACAAACCCAGGTTAGGAGAGACTTCCAGGTGCTCCAAAAAAAAAAAGTCAAAGTTAAGCAGGATGATTCTCATCATTGGTTTTATGTCAATGAAAATCCCCAAATTTGTACACAAATGTGGTAATTTCTATTTAAATGGATTTTTGATGCTTTCAAATGAAAAGGAAGGGAAGAAGGAGAGAGACAGGGGAAGAGTACATTCTCTAAAACTCTTTATATCAAGTCTGTTGTGTTTTTTATGTTAAAAAGCAAAACTTACTTTTCTGAAGTTCTGCTTTTGATACAGTAGATAATAATATCTTAATTTGTTGTGTAAGAGACATTGTAGGAGTTGCCGACGCTGCTTTTGAGTGGTTCATCTCTTACCTCTCAAACAGTTTACAGTTACTCTTGCTAACTTTACATCTACTGCTCCTATGAACTGTGGAGTACCTCAAGGCTCTGTCCTAGGTCCCCTTCTGTTCTGTATGTAGATGCTTCCATTTGGCCGAATAACAATCGTTTATTACAACGTAAAATTACAATCGTAATTTTTCTTTTCATTGTTATGCTGATGACACACAACTTTATGTGTCTGTAAAACTAAGATCCACCAAAAAAGAAGATCATTTTTTATTATTCTCTGACTTGGAGAAAGTTATTCGTGCTTTAATTTTCTCAAGAATTGATTATTGTATGTTCGTACTTTACCTGCCTGAACAGTAAAACATGCTGATGCCTTCAAGTTATTACAGATTTAAACAGTTAAACAGTCGGACTGTTAACTGGAACAAAGAAATGAGGTCACATAACCCTCATTTTAGCTTGTTTACATTGACTTCCTGTTGATTTCAGAACTGACTGTGAGGTTTTACTCATTACTTTTAAAGCACCACGGTTGAACTTTTGTGCCTTTATTTACCTGCACACAACCTCAGATTGTACAAAACAAAACTCTGCCTTCTCTTCCTGTTGAAATTTTTTTTCTGTATTAACTTTTACTAATAATTTTTTACTATAAATGTGTTTTTTTGTCTATATTATGAGCTTATGTTGAAGCTGCAAACCTAAATCTGCAGCCAACAGTTAAATGTCGTGGAGAGAAAACAATATTTCCCTGTAAACTGTAGTGGAGGGAAAAGTAGAAAGTCTCCCACCTCAGTGTTGGTACTGAACTATAAGAGAGGTGGTGGGGGTGAAGGGATGGAGGACTGGCGGGAGTTGGATAGTGGAGGTGATGTGGTGGGGGGATGGGGGAGGGGGGGGCTTCATGTGTTCAGATGGCAGGAGTCGACTCTGGGCTCTGAGCTGCCATAGACATCCCGTAGCTTCCAGCCCCCTGATCTGGGAAAAGAACACTTGATGCCATCAAAGGGACGCGGATTGAATCCAGATGTGCCTCTCTCGTTCTTTCCATGTATTTAATGAAGGCGCAGGGATAGAGTAGACTTTTTCATCATTAGTTTTCCCCCCAGATTCTCTTTTCCTGCCTACAAGTCCATTCCGGTGCCAGCTAGGGCAAAAAAAAAAAAAAAAAAGGAGGAAAAAAAAGGCCTCCCCATGTCTCTGACTCAAAAGTCTTCTCCTCCAGGGCCCCTACTCTTTGTTCAGAGCTCGATGTGAAAGTGGCCTGTTTGCTCCGGCTGCTGCAGTTTGTCTGTGGCGAATGGAAACGTCCAAACATCTCTGAAAGGAAAATGCCATCCTGCAGAGCTGACATTAGCAGGAAGAGGCTGAAATCCGCTTTGGCGCTAAACATCTGCATCAGGATGACTAACATGTAAGCTTTCATTAATTTAGAAAAGTAGTTTGTTTTTGTTTTTTTTTAAATAATTTAGAAATGCAAAATCCTTTTTGTTGCTTTTATGTACAGGAGGAATGAAAGAGCAGGTTTTTGGAAACTCCACAAACAATTGCTGTTATAAAAAGTGATTGAAAAGTGATCTGCACAAAAAATGAGCTTAATTTAATTCATTGAACATTCATTCAAAGTTTAAGCCTCATTATTGTTGCCACTATCAGCCCCAATGAGGATGAAAAAGCAGAAAACATCTAGAAGAATTAATAAAATTAGCAACTAAGAGAAAAGTTGCAGTGATTACTTGATTGTCTTCAGTCAGAACAGAAGATTTTTTTTACTTTTTTGTGAATCCAATTCCAGTAAATTTTATTTATAACACCCAGAATCAAAGATTTGTCTGAAACCGTTGATTTGGTCGAGGTAAAACTCCACAGATGTGTGCTGAAGGCCCATCGGTCTAACAACATGTAACCACAACGTCCCTGGTTCGAATCCGGCTTTGGACATTTGCTGCACATCATCACTGTTTCCCTTAAAACATCTTCTGTCTGCATCTTCACTGTAAATATATAAATAAAGGCTGAAATGCCCCCCGTACCCCCCCAAAAAAAAATTCTTAAAAAGCAAAAACAGAAAAACTCCACAGGAGAAAAAGAGAGAAGGAGGAGGAACAACAGAGGAGGGATCCCAGACATGAAATAGTATTTAAATAATCTTCTTGAGCAGTAATCACAAGATGTTCTGCTTCAGTTCTGAATAAAAAGCTGCAGGATGTTGAATCTTTCCATAAAAGGAGCTAAAACAGCAGTTTGTGTTTGGATGTAATGATTCTTACTTGAGTGTTTCCACTTTCTTATCATACGTACTTTTTCTTCCACTTCTGCTCATTTGGTCTTTGAAACATCAGACATCAGATAATCGTTTCAGTGTTTGAATTTCCAAAACTGTGTCACAGGCAAAGGAGACGACTTCCTGAAAATCAAGAAAATATAGAAACTGACTTGATAAAATAATCATAACTATTATTCACAAGGTGAAGAATAATTATAAGAATAATGTCATGAATTTAAACACTTGAGTCAATGTTGGAGTTTTGCTGTTTTACCTTCATTTATCCGTTTAAACGTCTGTATCATGTGCATGTGTGTCTGCAGAGTAGTCCAATCATTTCTATGTTATTTTTGTGCTGTAACACAAATTTTTTGACTTTCTTTAATCCAAAATCTCTAACTAATGATTCATTAAAGTGTTTGATGAGCGTTTCAGTGGACGGTTTGAGCCTGACAGTCAAGTTTCTGGGTTCAGAGTTCACTTTGATAAAGTGGATCACATAAATCAACATAAAAGTCTGATGTTTTTCACTCTGATCTATGAAAAAAAAAAAAAACAGGAATGATCATAAATTAATGCGAAGCTCCACAAAATTGGGTTCGTGAGTCTGATCACAGAGTCATGAAACTGCTGCACACTTTAACTCATGTCAGGACTGGGATAATTAGGGCTTGTACTGGTTTGTAGTCTGGTCCAGCTCGTGGGGAGACGGTGGGTGGTAACTGAACAGTGAACCCACAAAAAAAAACCTGCTGACCTCCAGAGATGAAATGTAAATCTTAATGAGGAGAATTCAGCCGGCAGGTGAGAGCGTGATCTCACAGAGGATACATGCAGTTAAGTGCAGTGTTTTAATGACTTTATACAGTAGAGTTACTTTCATAAAAGGAGGTGAAACTCTTGCAGAAATGAGGGTAAAAAAAACGACCTGCATGCATGTTACCAGAAGTGTAAAGTAAATGACTGAAGTATGCTGCAGTGAGTGTGCTGCATGCATGAACACAGACATGTAGTGCAAATAAAGCATCAAAAACAAGATCATAGTAACGTCTGAAAACATGGAGGTTTATTAGATCAGATTAAGATTTATATTGATATTAGATTTATCTGAAATTTGTCTGTTTTTGTCACATACATAACGGAACAAAACATACATGACACACATTTACATATTACTCACAATCTAAAAAATGTACAAAATGCATCAACAAGCTGCAGAATCCAGACAAAATATACATTACAGGTAAAGAACAAGCAGAACACAAAGACACAGAAGCACAAAACATGTAAACATATAAACACACATTTACTTTACACCCATATGCATGTATACTGTATGCATATGCGTATTTTGATCTTGTATTTGTATGGATTGCATTAGTTGTATCAGTGTTTTGGGACTACAGATGTTAGTAGCTACTGTAAATCTGGAACAATACAAGATCCATGTTTTTTATATATATATATATGTGGCCTCTGACAAATAAATGCAATAAACTAAACATATATATACACACATGTGGCACATATTGTACATTTATCTGGATCTAGAGACAGACTTTACATTTGACATGAGATTTTTTTTTTTTAAAGTCATAAAATATCACTGTTTTCATAAACTTCCCATCAGTTGTTTCACCTCCATGACAATAATTGCTTCATATATCATCATTTAAAGAAGTTGTAGAGATTTTTTCCCTCCAGTCTATTAATATCTATTTCCTCTGCAGCGCCTGGTTGACAAGAAGCAGACAAAACAACATCAGAGAGCATCTTAGAGGGGAAATTATACTTTTTTTTTATTCCATCACATGTATCACAGATACACAGCTACCTTGCAGATGCCTTGTTACAGACTGTAAAGTAGTTTAAATTCGCTCCAGTTCAACCAGCATGTTCATAAACTCCACTAACATCTATACTGTTGACCTGTCAATCAAAAGCATTTAAATAAAAACTCCCTGTTGGTCTTAATGTGTCCCTCTGTGCAGTCTGTGCCCGGGGGCTGAGGAAGATGATGATGATGATGATGATGATGATGGTCCCTGAGCACCGGTCGAGCCGCCGCCGCCCTGCCGCCGCTGTCCAGTGACCCCTGGTGCTGATTGGAGTAGCGCTTTGCACCCCCTCCTGTCCTCTTTTATTTCCCTAATTGGGAGTAAATGGCCTCCTTGTTGACTCTTTACATCCTGTGCAGGAACCACATGCTGCAGACACGCTTCCCCCCCCCCCTCACCCTGCACCCCCCCTCTGCGCTGCGACTGATTGCAGCGGCTGCACCGGGGACTTCTCATCGTCCTGACGGCTGCTGAGCTGCAAAATCTTTTCACACACAGACTCAGAGCTGATTGCAGCTTTCAGAGCAGGCTGTCAGAGAAACAGTCCTGGTTCACACAACACACAACAGCCTTCACATGTCAACTGCAGACATCAACACCAGTCTGTAACATGCAGAAAGTGCTGGAAAAAAAGTAGATACAGCTTCTACATATAGTGGTGCAAAATACATTTCCTCCTGTGCTGCACTATTTCTATTTTATGGTAATTTATACGTTTACTTTGCAACATTGCAGAGTAAAATATTGCACTTTTTACTGCATCATCACAGTTGTTACTTTACATTCTTGCAGATTTTACATGTAAAACATTCAATCAGTTAATAAAATGATTTTTAAACGTTGCTGCAGGTGATAATAATCCATTAATATAATATTATAACACTGACATGACGAGCACTTATACCTTTTATACTTTATTTATCTATAAGTACAATTTGCTGCTGATATTTTTGTACTTTTACTGGCTTTCACATGCAGAACTTTTGCTTGTAATTGTGTATTTTTATGTTGAAGATGTGAATCTTCTTCATCACTGCTGTTTGATCTGGAACACAAAGAGGAAACTGCATGATTTCTAATATATTTCTTTTATTATCTGTATATATATATTATATATATATATTTATCTGTATCATGTTCCTTCCTGCATTTCTAATCTGTTTTACTGCTGCGACGTTAAATTTCCTTCCTGAAGATCAATCAAGTTTTATTTTATTTTATCTTTTCTTCATCTTAAATGCAGCACAAAAGGACAAAAAGGTCAATTAAAGTTTCATTTCCTTCATTTAAAAGTACAATTTAATAAAAATGAAGTAGGCTTTTAACATTAAAATCTGTCTTTTAGTGTTAAATTATTGATGAATCTTAACATCTTAAAATTTAGAGATAATGATGTGATTTGGAGTTTCCGGGTTTCCCACCAACAGACTGGTTTTTCGTTTTGTTTTTTGTTTTTTTTATGCATTAACGGGTCACATGATAGTTTAAAAAAGTCTCTTAGGATGAAGTCAAGATGCATCATTATCATCACCGAGCTGGAACTAAACTGATACTAAAGTTGCTGAAAAGCTTCTTAGAAATAGCCTACTTTTTTTTTGCATAAAAAATAAGATATTTGCTGATTTTAATGTTGAAAGTAAAAAAAAAAAATTGAATGTACAAATAAAATCCAGCTGTGAGACAAACGCGGTGTGAAACCTGTTGATATTTCAGTGCCAGTAATTGTACTTGTATTAACTATCTGTGTCCCCTCTTTATGTTTTATGACTCGTTTTGTTCCGCTGTTGCAGTCGACTCACATGCTGTAAGCGGTCTGTGGTGTTCCGACATAAAACAGCAAATCTGCTCCTGATTAAAACAACACGGAGAGTTTACAGAGCAAGTGGCCGTGTGAAATTAATTCAGCCGCGCTGATTCTCATTATTACACCCTCCCCCCCCCCCCCCCTAAAGAACCGCTCAGAGGTTCACATCAATAAATCAATTAATTTGTGGTTTTTCTGCTGCGAGTTTAGTCCACTTCTCTTTCCAGGTAAAGTTTATTATTATTATTATTATTTAAAGTTAGAGTGAATTATTTTCATCTCTAAACAGGTCAACATTGGTTCAAGCAGAATTTCTTCATCTCTATTTAAGATTTGCAAACTTTTAATGAAGCCAAACTTGATTTAAATGTATTTAAAGTTTTAGCTGAAATTGTAAAATTTGTGTCCAGATTCATCTATTATGTCTCCAACAATTATGAAAAGAAGTAGAAATAAAATTGACTTAATTATCCTGCAGCTGAATAATAGTTTTTTATATAATTGCCAAAGCAAATGAAATAAAATGCACCAATAAGGATCCAGCTGAGCTTCTTCTTCACTTTAAGGCCGCAGAAACACTCCGGACTGTTCCAACATGACTCTGCTGTGATTGTATTTTGTGTCGCTCTGCAGTTGTACCGACAGTGAGTTCAGGGTTCACATGATGTGGAGGTGAAGCTCGGCTCGTCCAGATGGCTCTGAGCTGCAGGAAAACTTGATTTGGGTTTCTCTCTCTCTCTCTCTCTCTCTCTCTCTCTCTCTCTCTCTCTCTCTCGGCTCTCGGGTTTCAGGGTCTTTCTCGACCTGTCGAGGGACGCCAGCGCCACATAAATCACACTTTCCTTTATAAACCCTCCGCTCTCTGAAGTCCACACACACACACACACACACACACACACACACTCACACACACACACACACACACACACACACACACACACACACACACACACACACACACACACACTGGTTGAAATGTATTTCCAGTGTAGAGCCGCGTTGTGCAGTTTGAAGCCCGGCTGGATGCCTTCATCTCCGCAGTCTGTATCTTCTCATTTTTCTTTGTCATAATCCGGAGCACATTTTTACATTTTTTTTTTTTTTTTTTTTTTTTTGCGCAAGACGCTCCCCTGAGGAGATGGTGACAATTATTATTCCCAAAATATAACAGATGATGGCGGGAAGATGGATACATTCAATTTACACCATTTTTTTTAAGTTGCAGAATTGGAGTTTTTCTACATTAAAAAAGATTTTTAGCTGCAGTAAAACTCACTTCCTGAAAGTAGAAATACAACAATGTGGATTGAAGTGCACAAGTATTATCAGTAACATGTACTTCTTTATGCTATCATATGTTTAATATTAGTGGATTTTTTATTATTAATGCATTAATATGTGAGAAGCGTTTTAATGCTGTTTATATCCTGTTGTGTTTATTAATTTATATGATGATCACAGGAAGTTTATTTAACAGTAATACATGAGTGCAGTCACACAGTCCTGACAGATGATTCAATCATTCAGGATGAAAATATAATAAATTATCATCATCTGAGAGGAAAAACAGGTGAGATGACTGATGTTTAGCACAAACAAGCAAAACAAACATATGATTCACTTTTCATTAAACATTTATTTACCAGTTTAATTCTCAGACTTCAGAGAACTGCAGCAGTATGAAACTCTTGAATATAAAAGGAATAATAATAGTTAAACGACCTCATTTCAAACAGTTGTGATCATCTCTGATAAGACTTAAATAGGTGGTTGTTGAATGTAAAATCTAAAATAAATGTAATTAACATATAAAAGCATAAATTGAATATTCTCGAGGAAACAGTGAAACATTTGAGTCAATATACTTTGTTCTGTTTTTATACTGGTGTCCACAACTGAGCGGAAATGACATAATGACGTTAACATCTTTATAATTTGGATCATTTCGAGCAGCTCGCTGCTCCTGAAAGACTTCAAACGTCGACCTTCAGGAGGTCGAGCAGCGACAGGACAAACGGTGGTCACTTTCTCTCTCTCTCCTCTCTCTCTTCAGCTTCAACCTCCCGACTAATTAAAAAAGCTGCTTTTTAACGGCCTCTGCTTCAGACGGCCAGATGTGACCGGAGCGCTGTAAAAAAAATCTCAAAGCGTTTTACAGAAACACTTACTAGCACCTTAAAAAAAAAAAACGACTTGAAAAAGCGACGGGAGTCCTAAAGTAAATTCCCCCCCCCCCCATCTCCCCACCACCACAAGCTGCAGTCCTGCAGATAACTAATTATCTAAAAGCTGAAACAATAAAGACAACACACAAGAGGAAAATATACTCTTTAAAAGTTTATTTTAGTAAAATATCATACTGTAGTGTTGATCTAAACATCACCCTTTTAAATAAAGACATCTTCTCCATCAGCTCTACAGACTTTGGTCAGGCCCACACACACATACATATATACATATACATATATATATAGAGAGAGAGAGAGAGAGAGAGAGATTAACATCATATATTAATTTCGACACATGATTCCAACGTGCAGCGAGAGAAACTCTGCAGCTGAAAGCATCCGTACATGAACAGATATGGTCTTACCCTTCAGGAGGCTCCTCAGTGAAACACAAGCTCAGAGCCAGCGAACATGTTCATCTACAGACACATCAGACACGGCTTTATGTTTTTGGAAATACACCCCCCCCCCCCTCCTCCTCCTCCTCCTCCATCCATCCATCCAGGAAGTAAACAGTACCCATCATTCAGTGTCGCCACAAAGAAAACAATCAAAAACATCTTTTTCAGAGATAATTCACCACATGTTGTTTTTTAAAGAAGTAGAAGAAGAAGAGCTCGTACTGAGGGGCTGACTATCATCTGAAATGTTTGAGAAATAAACATGTTTCCCCTTTTTTTCCTATAAAGAAAGAAAGAAAAGAAGCCAAAGTTCTGAAATGTTACATGTCGTCTAAACACGAGCAGCTGCGCGACATGAGAGAGAAGTTTTGATCCAAGTCGGTAACTATCTGATCAAAAAAATAATAATAATAATAATACGTACAAATATGAGGGAACATTTGATGGCGGTGGGCGTTCTCTGTGCTGCTAACCTGCAGCAGCCAAACACATGAGAGGGAGTGTAAAAGACACCTGGATCACGTTTTACAGCGTCCAAAAAAATACACAAATGTTATTTACATCCACAGCCGACGCTACACGCCAACACAGGAAGTCATAACTGCCATCTCGCTCTGACTTTAACCATCACGTTGCTGCTCACATGTTGGAACGGTGAGGTGATTGGTTTTTATCAACATAACGAGGAGAGCGAAAGGTTCAGACTATATCTGGAAAACGTTCACTTATCTCATTTGTTTTCCTACAACACGCTACGTAAAGCGTGACTGATGCTTTTAAGGTTCTGTTCAGACAACTGAGAGAACTCTGAAGGTTAAAGAAAGAGCTGCAGCTGACCGTTATATTGATTATGGATCAATCTTACAGTTAGTTTTCCAATTAATCATCTGTTTGGTTGATTAAACGTCAAAAAAACGATGAAAAATGTCGACTATCACAGTTTCTAGAGCCGTTAAACGGTCTGAATGGTCCATTAACCGTCTAATATTTGGCTTTTTTTGGACCAAAACGATTAATCAATTATCAAAAAAAAGTTGCAGCTCTGGTATGAATGTTGAATATTAAAAGTGTTTCAACATTTACAAACCACAACCTTTTCCCTCCTCCTCAACCGTAACCAGAACCACAAGCTGGACGCCATCATGTTCTGGTCTCCAGTGTTCCCACCATCCATCCATCCATCCATCCATCCGTCCATCCATCCATCCATCCATCCGTCCGTCCGTCCATCCATCCCGACGTCGGTGGAGTCCAGGCCACAATTACATTTTTCTCAAAGCGTATTAGACGTAATATATAAACTGTTCTTTCAGAAGACGGCGGTTTGAATCTACTTGTTTTGGTCCGAACCCAAATAATAAAAAGGTATTGTGGTTTGATTCTGAGCCCTAAGTGGGAGATATTTCATGTAGATGACAGTGTTAGTGGAATACATCAGCGTCAGTGCTTTCTATTCATCCTACAGAGATGAATGAATGTGTGATGATGTCCAGATATTTTACATAACGGTTGATGAATGAGTGTTTGAGCATCAGGAGGTCACAGTTTCAGTCTGAAGACAGTTTTCTAGTGTTTTACAGTCTTGTTCCGTCGTCGCTTCTTGTTGTTCTTGCTGGACGTCTCCTCCGCTCTCCTTCCTCTCCTTCCTCTCCTCCGTCTCTTCCTCTGCTGATCTACAGTCTTTGGTTGATTGCACTGTTTCCTCCTGATTCTCCACAACACCGTTTCTCTCCTCCTTCTCCTTCTGTCTCTCCAGCTCCTCCTCCTCCTCCTCCTCCTCGGTGGCCTGAAGCTGCAGCTGCTGCATCAGCTCCTCCAGTTTGTGAGCTTTACGCAGCTCGTTCTGCTGGATGATGGCACAGAGGTGCTCCGTCAGCTGCTCCTTCACCTCCGTCTTCTTGTGCAGGTCCAACTTGGCCATCACGTACTCGGCCTCCGCCTTCTCGTAGCGCTTTCTGGGACGAAAAACATGAAGAGAATCGAAAGGTTTAACTAAATACTCTGCTTTCTATCTCTAACTGTTCCTCTTTGTTTCATTTAGAGTATTTACTGTAACAAACCCAAACTCTCCTATCTGCAGTCCCTTCCTCGTTAGAAGTATTATGATCAACAACATATTATCTGCACCTGCTCTTCGTCAGAGTGTTTCAGTCAGACCTCTGCCTGCCTGAGAAAATCACAAACTGGTATAAAGTCCAGAATAACAGAGGGATTAATGAGGATCAGGTATCAAAACCTCAATTTCGGTGCCAATACAAATGCGTCTGTAGACTGAACAGTGAAGGCAGTCTCAGTTTTTTACTTCATTTTTAAAGAATACAGAATCAGTCGTCATCCGACGGGGTGGGGCAGAAAAATTCCAGGAAAGCTGAGAGGAGGCTTGAAAATAAAAAAAAACCTGCTGCGATAACTGAAGTGATGACTTATTCTATGATTAAACATGTTCCTGATTTCATTCAGAGTGTTATAAAGTTCCTGATTGTGTTCAAACAACACTTAACATTTCAGAACTTTTATTAAATAAAGTTATAAGTATTTTATTTTGGTAATTTTTTGATAGCTGAGACAGACGGGACGCTTCCTGCATGAGACTAAAGGTGTCAGAGCAGAATTAAACTGTAATTATACAGTTTGTGTCCTAACGACTCGGTTACCACGACACCCAAAAAAAGGATTTATAGGAAAACCATAATTATAATCCTGCAAGGAAGGAATCATATAAAGTATTATTTGGTACAGTAACTGCTCCAGTATTAAAAACCTTCAGAGCTGCAACTAATGATTATTGTCACTGTTAATTAGTCTGCAGATTATTTACTTCGTTAATTGATTTATGATTTGTTCTATAAAATGTCAGAAAATAGTGAAAAATGCCTAAAACATCAGTTACAATAAGATTCCTCACATTTAAGAGGAAGCAGAGAATATAAACTTAAAAAAAGACCTGAATGATTAATGAATTAATGAATTGATTGACAAACCTTCCAGGTTGATAATCTTATTATTTGTTGGTGGGATGACTTTGAGCTTCTTGTGTTAAATATAAAACATGTTTCTGTTTCTGTATCTTAAACTTATCGAAGTCTTTTGGCATCAGAAGTGAATATTTCTGGAGCCCAGCCCTTGTGAGGACAGATACGAGTCCTCCCACACCGTCTGAAAACGCTGAAACATTGTTCTAACGCTGAAAAAAACAGAACAGAACACCACATGCTGTTTGGAAACAATGCGGTAACAAACCAGATGATGTCAAACATTTCCAAAAGTCTAATTTCACCTCAGGGCTGGGAGGCGGGGGGGAGGCGGGGGGGGAGGGAGGGAGGAGGGGGGGTTTGTTGTACCTCAGCACGATCTCAACAATTGATTAAATCAACATAATCAGAAGAGAATCCAGAGTAACGAGCGGGTGAAGGTCAGGTTCCTCCTCTGCTTTACAAACATCTGTAACGATGAAGAACAGCACAACAGCCTCACACTGCTTCACACCGGCTGCTACTTTAACGCTGCGCTAACAGGAAATATATAAAAATATTATTTTTCCTGTTTTATACTCAGTAAATTCTGCAGCATTTTAGTTCATGAATCCTCTGTATGTTGATGTAAAGTTTGTGTCTGTTGTGCATTAAAAAAGTCTCCATGGATACTGGATGTGAGCTGCAGGGGGCAGCGTTTCCAGGGTTACCAACATGTACAGTAAATGTACATTAACCACAGTGATGTTTACTGTTTATCTGTTTATCTGTCAGGTGTTTAATGTGTCTGATGTGTCAGAGCAACACGCTGAAGCTCTCGTCTTAAATAAGAGACATTATAAAGAGCTTTCATTATTATTATTATTATTATTATTATCATTATTATTATTATTATTATTATTATTATTGTTCAGCTTTGGGTAAAGACTCAGTTTGGCTCATTCATCAGATGTGTGACAGAACTTCTCAGCTAAACTAATTATTAAAAACACTTCTCATTATAATGCAGCACAAACTAAAGTCTCCTAAATGAGCAAACAGTTGACTCAACGTCCCTTTGAAACATTTTCAACCCAAATTAAACATCAGAACCTTCATGAAGGTCGGATTGATTGCAGAGATGTTTTATTAGACTGATAATAACCTGTACAAGTGTCTTCTTCTTTATTTCAATATCAGTTTATTGGAAGATTTAAACATTGTTGTTACCTGACATTCTGCAGACATATGATGTGAGGCTGTAATGAACGATTACTTTCACTAACGAGTCACTTGTCTGTTATTTTCTTAATTAATTGATCGGTTGTTTGGTGATAAACATGGATCACTGTTTCCCACATCCATCCTTAAATGTTTCGTTTTGTTCCCACCAACAGTCAGTTTACTGTCACAGAGGACTACAGAAACCAGAGACTGTTTATATCTGAGAAGCTGGAAAAAGAACATTTGGATTTTTTTTTTTTTAATGACTAAAAAGAGTTGGCGATTCGTTCCCACTAATTTATAAATCATCTAGTCGCTGCAGCTCTAACATGACGTTATAAGTGGCTGTGTGTTTGTGTGTGTTTCTGGAGTCTTTTTGACATTTGACATACAGCTGTGTCTTGTAACTTCATGCAGGTTTGGGGCCAAAACTCGCCTGGCAAAACGTACTCGTACATGATGGGGCCAAAAAGCAGGGAGGGGAGGGTGGAGGGAGGGGGGGGGCAGTGGGGGTGGAGCTGTAAACATAAACTGATGAAGCTGGCCTGGCTGGAAGGATAACAATAACACATCCAACATACATATCCAACATTTTTACTGCTCTTAACTTGTGTCACTGTCCTCACTCCAGTCAGACAGCATCTCTCTCTCTTTGTTTCACCTGCTGCTATAAATCAAGACTAACAAACACTATTCCCTCCTCCTCTCTTAAACCGGCTGGATCACAACTTCATGAGCCAAAGTTCAATCAGATTAAACTCTGGGAAAAATGAATGAGGCGGCTCAGTTTGCCAATGAGAAGCAGAACCTGGTCTGACTGTTTCTGACACAGAAATAAAGCAGCAAACATGTACAGCTGCTCGTTCATTCATTCACAATAATATAACATTACATCTCTACCTGGCGCTGCTGTATTCCCAGCTGGCCTGTTCGATCTTTCCTCTCAGGATGCCGATATCGTTAGACACCATGTCATCCAGGGCCTGCAGCTCCTTCTGGATCCTCTTCAGCTTCACCGCTTCCGCTTGAGTCTGTTTGGACCTGCGGAGGAGGAGGAGGAGGAGGAGGAGGATCGAATCTGTGAGACTACAAAGCTTTAAGACGAGGCTCGTGTTGAGAGTTTTGGATGTCGGTCCACTAGTGACGATCGACGTGTTACTCACACTTACTTTTCAGCGATAGTTTTAGTGAGCAGAGCTTTCTTGCGTTTATTCCTCTCTTCGATTATCTTCTGCTCCTGCTGCAGTTGTTCCAGACGCGTTTTCTCCCGTCTGTGTTCAAACACAAAGCGGATTAAATATCTACTATAAAGACTGCTCAAATCATATTTCAAGGTATTTTTTATTGTCACATAAGCACAATAACATAGCAGTCAACTGCACCAACACCTGCATCTACTAGTCATAATAACAAGAAATTAATAAATATATAATAAAAGCAGAAAAAAAGAGACCGAGGTCACAGACGGGCCCAGTGCTGGAAGAAGTACTCACATCCTTTTCTTAAGTAAAAGTACCAATAAAACAATGTAAAAATACTTCATTACGAGTAAAAGTCCTGCATGAAAAACATCCTACTACAGTAAAAGTACATAAGTATTATGAGCTTGATGTAGTTAAAGTATTGCAGTAAAAGTACATAAGTATTATGAGCTTGATGTAGTTAAAGTATTGCAGTAAAAGTAGTGGTTTGGTCCCTCTGACTGATATATTATTATATATGACATCATTAGATTATTAATAGTGAAGCATCAGTGTTAGAGCAGCATGTTACTGTTGTAGCTGCTGGAGGTGGAGCTAGTTTACACTACTTTATATACAGTTAGCTAGTTTAGTCCAGTGGTTCCCAACCTAGGGGTCGAGGCCCCTCCAAAGGGTCAGCAGATAAATCTGAGGGGTCGTGAGATGATTAATGGGAGAGGAAAGAAGAAGGTTGGTTTCATCTTTAACAATGTGTTGTATTTTAAAAGCTTGTTATATTATCCATTGTGTCAAACCTTCATCTGAAAAGTAACTAAAGCTGTCAAATAAATGTAGTGGAGTAGAAAGTACAATATTTCCCTCTGAAATGTCAAAAGTAGCATCACATGGAAATACTCAAGTACAAGTACCTCAAAATTGTATATTATTACAGTACTTGAGTAAATGTACTTAGTTACTTTAGGAAACAAGGTGACAGGGAGAACAGCAGCCAACAGTTCTTAACTTTAACAGTAGATATGAACAACAAATGTCATCTCTACAGTGTGTAATTACGATAATAAAATGATACTAACAGTTCCACCTCTTGTTTCTCCAACTCTTTGACAGCCGGGCTCTCCTCCTCTGCAGCGGGCTTTCCTTCGCTGCTCTTCTGCAGCACCTCCAGCTTAACCGCCGGAGCTGCTGTAGCTGCTGCCGGAGCTGCTGCTGCTGCTGCCGGAGCTGCTGGAGCTGGAGCTGGAGCTGGAGCTGGAGCTACGAGCCGAAGTTCATTCTGCGGCGGCGGTTTGCTGAGCTGCTGCTCCGGCGGAAGGCCGGGAGACGCGGCCAGCTGCAGGGCCTTCTCCCGCTGTAGCTGCTGCCGACTCCGGTTGGCTGGAGCCGGTTTGCGACCGCGGGCTGCCGCTGAGTCTGGAAATACATTCGGGTATGATTACACAGATATAAGCTGAGTAACAAACGTCAACCGCAGCCTTGAGAGAGACAACAAGAGTCAGACTTATTCACGTAACGGTAAGAAATGTTAACTTGTTACCTTTCTGCTGCAACCTCCGCAGCTCCGCGTCAGAAAAACCAGCCCAGCCGCTCATTCTACGACTTCAAACTTAAACTTCCCCAAACAAGAACGCTAAAATGAAACATATAGGGACGGTTTTGAACGCTGTCTTCACAAACAAATCATCATAAAAGTGAAAAAAATCACGAAAAAACTCTATGAAGCTCTGAACGCCGCCGCCATCTATGTTTATTAATGCCACGTAAAGGACCCCTGAGAAGGACCGGTGAAGCGGAAGTTACAGATATTGCCTGAATAAAAAAACAAACACGAACATGAAATCTAAAAGAGAGAGTATTATATTTCAATCTATCATCTCAACAGATATTTCCTCTAAAAAATGCCAATTATATTTTAACGTTATTTATTATATTTTTTAAATTATTAAATGATAATACAGAAGGCATAGTTACCGTATGCTATATATCCGCTCCATAAATATCTTCTGAAAGTCAGAGTTAACTTAATGGTGTGGTAATTGTGGTTTTTGATTTTGGTTTTATGGTATTTGACCAGATAAGATCAGATAATTATTTCAAGTTAAATCTTACATTCATTCATTTGTAATGAAGTCTGTCCACAGTCCACGTACTAATGAGAGATTACAATCAGCCTGCTGTGAGTCAACTAATTTCAGATAAGACGTCTAACTCATCCAAATCATTTAATTTCTTGATTACATTTTCCACCCAGTTTTCACTCATTTATCACCAGCTGCCACATATGGATCTTTAAAGGGGCTGACGGCAGCATGTGGGTTCAGAGAGGTCAGAGGTTAATTAAAGAACTGCTTTGTGTGAAAGCAGCATGAAATTTAAGTAGCTGTACTGCTAAGTGGACGGATAACACACACTCATGTATGAGTCTGGGTTATTTAATCTGCTATTATTGATGAAAAGGCCTGTCTTAATCATACTGAGAAGAAAACAATTCATATAAACATGAATTCAGCAATCTATTTAATTTCTGATTAATTGTTTTTTATATTATAATTATAGTATAGTATATAGTATACTTATTCCTACAAATGTAGCCTCTAAGACAGATGTTGCAGCCAGCATCTCCAGCATGCTTTCAAATGTCTTGTTAAATCTGTAGCCTTCTGATAAGCCACCCTTTATGAAGGATTTATAAGATTTAATTAATGGCTTTATTAATGGTTAATAAATCAGTTTCCAATGCTTTATAGATCAAAATCCATTTAATAAACAGATTATTTACAGCTACACACTTCATGGATTATTGTAGAAACTTTTATCAACAAACAACCTTTGGTTTATTAGACACTGAGAAACTCAAAACCCATTATTAATAACTTCCTGACATTTATACCTGCAAACATGACGGCTTATTAGAAAGTAAGAAACACGGGAGCCTTTATGAATGACATCAAGATGCCTGACGAACTAAAGAGTTAAAAAGACAAAGAAAGTTTGAATTTCCCGGTCTGGCAACCCAAAAGTTATTTTTTTAATGACTTATAAATGAAAGTGGAAGAAAATCCAGCCAACAATTATTCATGAAACATTTGATTTTCCCTGGTCTTTTATTTTCCAGTGATGCTGCAAAATTGGAGCATAAAAATGTCTTTTTGCTCACATTTATCTGATTTACTGTGCTGCTCCTGTCACCAAAATTACAATTTCTAAACCAAACTAAACTAAAACTAAAACTAAAACTAAAGGTTGGAGGACAGACAATTTCAAGACAAGTGAACAGTTGATTCTTTGATGTGGACTGATTTTGTTTTTTTTAGCTTCTTTAACAGCAACAAAACAGACAAATATTATTACATAGAAAGAAGAAATGCAGCCACATATTACACAGTTGTGGAGCAGTAAAGGTCCAAGGCAGAAAGGGAAAGAGAAGTTGCATCAGAGTTGAAGTTTATTGTTAAAAAGAAGACCCACCTGACCAGTGGCACCAGCTTATTTTATTTTATTTTAGAGTTTGAGACCAGTCTGAACTCTCAGTGGCATTCAGACTGAAAACAGCACTTTGTTAAAAAAAATGCATCGATGCATTGATGCCAGCATGCTGCTTCACCAATTTTGATTAAAGTTTTATTGTAACATTTTACTTCCTTCTTCTTAGATATTTTATAAACATTTATACGAGTCATGTTTTGCCAGTGAGAAGATGAAATAGGATCCAGGAGGGCCAGTTGGTGACCAGATCCATGAGTCTGAAGGTTTATCAGCAGCCAAAATACTGCACACAAGTTTTTAATACTCTGACACAGCATTTTACAACTCTGGAAAGTTATCACCGACAATCATTTTATCCTCCGTCCTCATGATCGCCAGTAAACAGTAGAATTACACCACTGACCTCACAAACAGCTACAGCATTGAGCCAGATAACGTCGCTTTGCATCGCTGCACAATTTGAACCATTTTAAACATTTTTCCCAACATTTCCTCTGCATGTTTTCGTCATAGCATCTCTGTCTGCATCCATGCCATAGCAACTGCAGTGGTCTCATTGAAGTGAATGATGTGGCTGCGTTTCTTTTACGCAGATATCTTACTGATATCGGTTTGAACACAACTTTAGAGCAGGTTCCTCTATTCATCACTCGGTGGGGTTAACCTTTAAAAATGATGTCAGACCTTCAGCCTTCAGTCAGACTTTTTTCAGCTGCCCAGAAAGCTGTAAAAGTTCCTTATTCCTGTCATGTCATGTGCTTTTCTTGTGAATATCGCCTATTAACTCATACAAATTGACAGCAGGCATATCGTGTCTGGTGAGTCAGTCCGTGGAGGTGGAGGTGTGCTAGGTGGACAGGAAACAGGACAGAAGGTATTTCAGGATGTTGCAGGAAAAGGTTGAGCCCATATGATTTGTTTTTTATTGCTTTACTGTCATTTAAGCACACACTGCCTCCATTCACTTCCTCATATTCCATCATTATTTTCATTTATGCACAATTTTGCATCGACTCCTTATTTCTTTTAACCTGTCCCTCAGTAATTGGTCAAGGTATAGACATAAAGACTGTCTTTTTTTTGGGAGTCGGAGCAATGCTAAAACAATGACCTCTGCTTGGCAACTAATAAAAACTGGCCTCCACATCTTTTTTGCATCTGGGGGCCAATTATGCACGAGTTAAAAGGCGAAACACCTCAGGAGGGCATAAATCGCCGGCAGAGTGGAGACAGGGCCAGGCATGGAGGCCAGATGGCAGAGAGGGAACCACTTTGGGTTTGGGATCGTGTTTTGCTGCCGCCGTGTCGGGCCGAGGATGGGAGGGCCTCAGATCCCTGATTAGTGAGAGCCAGAGGGGACCACATGGCTCATTACTGTGATGACCTGCGGAGGTACATCAGGGTTAGAGGTGGGGGGGGAGTGTATAAATCCCCTTGTGGGAATGGGTGGCGGTACTGATAGGAGAGGAGGAAGGCAAACGATGACTGCGCTCGGTTCAGAAGTTCAACATGTCAGAACTGTCGTCCACATGTGTTGAAGAAAGTTCTTCACAAAGTTAAACACAATGTTTTACAGTATGTAGCAGCAACTGGGACCATTAATTGTGTAACTTTCAAACATCAGCTCGGTTTCCTCTCATACAATTTAATGGCTTAAATTGTGCCTTTAATCAATGGAAAATGTCAACTACTGTCAGCACTTAAAAGGTCTACTCTGGTGGTTTTCAATATTTACCAAAAATATTTATTCTTCACATTTCTGCAGCTTATTTTTTTAAATTTTAGAGACATAGAGTTATTTCAGGTGTTCCAGAAAGTTCATTTTCTTATAGACAATGTTAGAAAATGACAACAGTTGGAGCACTTCAAGTCATAAATGGACATGAAACATCCTGATTGGATCATCAAGTACAAAAGATGATCAACTTATGTCAGAAAATATCTGGTTCTTTGAGAAAAAGTCAAAGCTGCAAACCTGTGTAAATAAAAAAACTAAAGGAGAGAAGTCAACTACAACTCCCAAGGTGCATTTCAGTGAGAAACATTCAATCATGGAGTTTCAGTTCTGTTGTGTGCATCATTAAAGCAGTTTAAATGTTTAATTTGACATTCTAGCTAACGATGGTGACATGTTTTATTACTAAGGGATTAACGTTAAAGAGTTTAGAGGGTCCAAAACCAAAAACACAAGAGCAAAAGTGTAAGAAATAGATTAAACAGTGTGTTATCTGCTTTACATAAACGTTAGCATGTGAGTGTTACTTCCAAGGCCGAGGAGCTTTTAGTTAAATGTGTCTCATAAAAGAGACATCTGTAGTCTCTTTTAGAAGGTCAATTATCACTCTTTGTGTTATTGATTTTTAATCCATAAAGGTTTTATATTTATAAAACCTTCCTCGAGCCTAGAAAAGCAATTTTAAAGTCTGTGATGTCATCCTAACGTAAAGTCTGTGGGCCGAGCAGGAACTCGCAGGCGAGGACATTGTGCATGTTTTTATCTAAACTATGTTATGTTACAACAAACAGTCTTCTGAGTGAACCATCAGCTGATGAAGATGCTTTTTGCTTGGATATGTTAGCTTTAGCCTCAGTGTTTTAGCATGATATGTGAAGTCAGTGGAGAGTGACTAACTCACGCGGCTAAAGTTAATTAGCTTGTTAGCTACAGACGGTCACAGCTGGTATTACAGCAACGACATTGAACATCACGGCTAAAAAAAAATCAAAAGCTGCTTTTGTCTATTTTATAAAATCAAGGACCCATTGTTTGAAAAATTACAAAGATTTTTCATGTGGTAAATTTAGCATTATTATTGTTGTAAACTGCATACAGTATGAGCCGTGAGGTAATGAATAATATATGCAAAAATTTTGACTGAACGTCAAGAAAATCAGCAAAAGACAATGCAAATGAGTGCAAGTTTCCACCCACTACTGTTACACTACTGTTACACTACTGTTATGCAAATGAGGGAGTCAAGGAGTCATACAGTTTGTGCCGTTAAACCATCACAGAAGAAGAAGACACAACGAGATGACGTCATTAAAAGAACAACAGTCAAAGCTCAATCGATGGAAAACATGATGGACGTTTCTGTTAGTTTCATGTATTGATGTGAGGAAGGTTACAGTCTCCTCATCATCGCTCCACACAGATCTGATGTTTTCAGCTCTTCACTGACATTTAAGTCACATGATTCATTTAATTAACTAAGTCTGTTTACATTTTCATTTCATCCACACGCCAACTTTTACACCTCAGACAACAGGAAAAGCCTTTTTGAAATATTTCAACTTTTATCCACAAATGAGACGTTTCAACTCAGGTTTTTTATGCACAGATTGAAAATACATGAAAACAAACAGATGGAAACACACTTAGAGGCTGAGTCTCATGAGTATTGTAGTGTTTATGATAGAAAAAACTGTTGCCAACTATTAAATTAGTCACCAACTATTTTGATAATTGATTAATTGTTTTGAACCCTTTTTTAAGAGAAAAATGTCAAAATTCTCCAGTTCCAGCTTCTCAGATGTGAATATTTTCTGGTTTCTTTTGTCTTTTCTGACAGTAAACTGAATATCTGTTGTTGTGAACTGTCAAAATAAGACATTTAAAGACGTCATCTTGGGCTTTGGGAAACATTTTTCTCCATTTTCTGACATTTTATGGACCAAATTGTGGCCATGGATATTATATGATGAACATAAATCTGTGGTATCTTTAAGGAGTCTTGTATATGACAGGGGTGTTCACATACATTTGTCCATAGTCTGTATAATAAATGGGATGTTTAAATACACATTTGTTTTGATTATAAGATTGACTGCTCATGGTGGTGGATGATTTAACACGTGTAGTAACTGTGCACATGACCTTTGCCCTCCCTGCTATCCATAAAGACACGCGGCCCCGTGGTGCTCAATCAAACAGGAAGCGCCGTGAAAAATAAACAGCCAATCCGAGGTGACGTGTAT